>NC_049198.1:75742425-76006139 GCF_009769625.2 Cygnus olor | reverse complement strand
AGAAAAGAAAAGAAAAGAAAAGAAAAAAAAGAAAAGAAAAGTTATTGACCCATTACTTGGTGCAAAAAATTACATTTGGATGATCAGTTGTCTAATGTTCCTGCCCACTTTGAGTACTAGCTGCGACCATCTGTATCTGCAGTTTGTTACAGGTAAAACATGTCTTGACACTTCAATAAACCCATTTACAGCCTGATCGTCAGAGCTAGCACCAAGAGGTGTTACCAGGTTGCAGCATTCAGGTAACAAAATAGACTGATTGACTTCTCAACAATTTTTTGCATTCAAAACCTTGTTATGGGCAGAAGCAGTACACTGTGTATACAGGGCCCGGTATTTGTTATTAGACTAACTGGAGTCTTGACCCTCCAGTTAATCCAATAATAGATTAAACTTAATCCATTATTAGCCAAAATGATGCACATAGAAATGTTCAAGCATCTTTCCCTTCTCATCTGGTGTTAATCTTACCTCAGGGACCTAATGGGATGGCCTCTCTCTGCTCAGTAGAATGAGGAGTTGTCAAAACCCTTCCCAGGGGCGTATCTGTATGTCTGCCAGAATACTCTACACTTTTCTGTTTTGGCACAGGTCCAGCGTACTGTGCGACATCACAGTTATTGTATAAGGTGAGTTGGATGCCTATATACTCTGAATAAATGTTCCGTGCTCTCTTTGCTGCTCCTAAATTTAGGTTTGCCCAGCTCTCAAGGTTGCATTACTCTGTTGACCATGGTTGACTACAGATCAATTGCATTAGGCCTGTGTCTTGCTATAAGCAAAGGAAATATATTTTCAGAGTTACAAGTCCAGAGACGTGAACCATAGCTGACCATAGATCAAGAGTTCAGAATACAATAAGCAGCTGCATAGGCGTGATAAGTGCAAGGATTATTCCTGTTTATGACTTCTTGTAGTGCTCTTTCCTTTTTCTTTACTTCTGAGGCTTGCTCACATGTTAAGTTAATTGAGAGAATAGAAGGACAAAAGAGAAGGAGCTGGTTCAAAGTGTTGCAACGTTAAGTCAAAACAAACAAACAAAAATAAACATAACAAGGACGTTCAGCAGCCAGTTCATGGAAAAAAAAAAAAAAAAAAAGAAAAAACAAACAAACAAACAATCTATTAGAGCAAATAGAGAAGATACGAATGAAGAAGCAGATAGAATTATGGTAGAATCTACGAGAATGAGTGCAGCAAACTCTGGTGTCCTGGAGACAATCTTATGAATAAAACATTTGGCCATCTCCAAAACCACCCAAATATGAATGACTCTGTGCAGTCTCCACTAAGCTATGCAAGAAGTTAGCAAGATAATTCTTTGCACCAAGAGTAAAGTGAATACTGTGAAAGAACATGAACTTGACAACACAAACTGCAGATCAGCAGTTTTCTGTATTAACTAACTGTGAACCTGCCTGGCTGGAGGTTATCTCCAAATCATGTTTATGTGGTTAAAATCTGTATTTATTTCTCGCCAGCCTTTTATTACAGCAATAAATCACTAATTATATAGAAAAAACACAAACCATACATGGTATGATTTTCATATGGGAAAAGAATGAAGATAATGTGTTCCAATAAGTATATTTTTATTTGAAGTTATATATGAACTATAGATACTTATATAGAATGAATCTCTCTAGAGATTCCTGAGAGTGTTTTCCATGTACTTCCCTTATTTTAGTAGTTTCAAATTATAATTAATATTTTTTTCTGTATCGGTAGTAAATATTCAAGCCTTGCTGTTTAACATTGGCTTCTTACATGGCCCTCACAGTTTTTCAATGACAATCAATACAATTTTAATGTAGGGACTAAATTACTGACAGTAAAATCACCAATAAATATTTAGCCATGTAGTGCTCAGGGCTGGGGTTGTTAACTACTAACATTAAGCTTGATATTGCTGTAGGTGAAGTGGTTCTTAAAACAAAAGACGCATCCTCCAGAATCTGTTGTTATTATGGTTTACACTACCCTTAATAAAAACAGTGTGGTTGACAATGTGACAGAAATCTCAACTGTCTAAAAATTTCCTGAACATATCTTGATGCTAGAAGTTTCTGGGTAGAAACTGCTTAGAGTTTCTTAAGCTAAATTTAAATTAAACTTAAGTTTAACTTGAAAAACTAGACTCAATTTAAATTTAAATATAAACTTAAACTTCTAAGTCAGGAACAAAGTGAATTCTTGTGCAACTGGTGATTTTTAATGATGATTCATTCAATTTTCAAGATGCCACACAATTATTTGGATGATGCTACAAGGAAAACTACAATCTACACAGAAACCTAAATTTCTGTTGAAATCAGTTTGTTGTTGTTGTTGTTGTTGTTTGTTTGTTTTCCACATGGGAAACAAATTTCTTCACGTTTAGGATAATTTAGCTAATAACAGTTTGGGTTGGGATTTGCATACTGTCATCTAACAAATCCATGCTGACCAGACATTTCTTTCTTTAAAAAACATACTTTTTTTTTTTTTTTTTTCTTTCTCATAATAATGGTGTTATTCCATGGACAGAAGCCCCCGGAGTCATTTTTCTGTTTTCTTGTGAAATAAACTTGGCACCTGTCATCCTGGAAAGATATTTAGACAGAAGTCCTCTGCGAGCCTAATTAGCTTTGACAAAACCATCTATCTAAAGAAAGAAGTTGCTGTGATTTTCTCTACAAAATGGGAATCTGCTTTACCTTTACTTGCAAGGTAAGAAGCTGTTATGATTAAGACACCTCTTATTTCACAACAGTCATGAGTAATTTACCAAAATGATGACTACATGCCATTGCAGGAAGATGTCAGCAAATTGCCTTTGTTTCTATTGTTCTTGCACAGTCTTCCTGCACAGTTTGTGTTCTATGATGATACCATCTAATTTTATTTTATTTAAGGGTAGGGAAAGGTTTTGTTTTGTACTAATTTAAGTTTCCACCACTTTCTGTGATCTGTAAAATCTGAAACAGTTTATTGGCATTTCTCCTTTACTTCTTGGATGGTCTACATCATTTTCTTTAAGGACTGCAGTGTTGCAGTGGGTCTACCCAGGTAAGCTACCAACAAGGTGAAAAAAACTGAGCTCTGAAATCAGTTCTTTAGAGAACAGAAAAGGAAAAAATAAAAATGAAAATATTTGTTAACTCTATGTCACATTTACTTTGTAGTGTTCTGTCCTTCCTGATCATTCTATGGATGAATTTTGGTTGGAACAAATCTTCCAAAATTATTTCCCCAAACAGGCGGTCTTTTCATGTCTACATAAGGAAAAAAAAAAAAAAGATAAAAAAGATAAGAAATATATATACTTTTAAAATATAGATACTTTTACACTTTTAAAGATGGAGTCCAATCAAGCAGATAAATTATTTCCATACATTGTTGTCCAGAATCTAATTCATAGAATCATAGAACCATTAAGGTTGGAAAAGACCTCCAAGATATCTGGTCCAACCATCCCCCTACCACCAATATCACCCACAAAACCATGTTTCTAAGCACCAGGTCCAACCTCTCCTTAAACACCCCCAGGGACAGTGAGGCCACCACTTGCCTAGGCAACCTGTTCCAATGCCTGACCACTCTTTCTGAGAAGAAATATCTCCTAATTTCCAACCTAAACCTCCCCTGGTGAAACATGAGGCCATTCCCTCTAGTCCTATCACTGCTTATCTGCGAGAAGATGCTGACTCCCACCTCCCTAAAACTTCCTTTTAGGTAGTTGTAGAGAGCAATAAGGTCTGAGGTTCCCACAGCCACTCCTCATAAGCCTTGTATTCCAGACCCTTCACCATTTTTTTAGCCATTCTCAGGACTCACTCCAGGGCATCGATGTCCTTCTTGTACTGAGGGGCCCAAAACTGAACACAATACTCAAGGTGCGGCCTCACCAGAGCAGAGTACAGGGGGAAGATCACCTCCCTGGTCCTGCTGGCTACACTACTCCTGACACAAGTCAGGATGCCGTTGGCCTTCTTGGCCACCTGGGCACACTGTTGGCTCATGTTCAGGTGAGTGTTGACCAACACCCCCAGATCGTTTTCCTCTGCACAGCTTTCCAGACACTCTGCCCCAGACCTGTAGCACTGCATGAGGTTGTTGTGACCAAAGTGCAGGACCCGGCACTTAGCCATGTTGAATCTCATCCCATTGGCTTCTACCCATCGATCCAACCTGTCCAGGTCCCTCTGCAGGGCCGTCTTACCCTCCGGCAGACCGAGACTTCCCCCCAGCTTGGTGTCATCTGTAAACTTACTGAGGGTGCACTCAATTCCCACTCCAAATAGTCAATAAATATATTAAAGAGAATGGGCCCCAGTACTGACCCCTGGGGAACACCACTGGTGACCAGTCGCCAGCTGGATTTCCCTCCGTTCACCACCACTCTCTGGGCCCAACCATCCAGCTAGTTGTTAACCCATCAAAGAGTGTATCTGTCCAAACCGTGGGCCTCCAGCTTCTCCAGGATAATACTGTGGGAGACTGTGTCAAAGGTTTTGCTGAAGTCCAGGTAGACTACATCAACAGCCTCATCCACCAGGTGGGTCACCTGGTCAAAGGAGATGAGGTTAGTCAGGCAGGACCTGCCTTTCATGACCCATGTTGACTGTGCCTGATCGATGATTAATTATTATCCCATTAAATAATTAATGGAATATTAATTAATTAATAGGGTAATAAACATTACCTCATCAATTATTGTCCTTTGATTAATGTATTCTATTATAATAACAGCATTTCCTCGACAATAACAAAGATGATCTCTTTTTCAATGTACTGTAACCAATATTGATTCTGCCCAATTAAGAAACTAAAAAGTTGACTCAGAACAATTTAGATATGGGGACAATACAATTGTAAAATCAGTGCCTTCTGGTCATAAATGTAGCTAGCACACTTAAACAGATGCTTAGATGATGTTGTGATCATCTTTGTCAGAGATGATACTAGAATTCAGCTGACTTTTCTAAAATCAGCTTTTGCTACTAACCATGACTTCAACAGTATGTAAATTCACAGTACATTTTCTGCTTGTTCTTTTGTATTTATTGTTGATGCAGAGATGTCCGCTAAAGAAATTACAGAGTACTTCATACTTAGTTCAAGGTAACATAGGATAAGTTATGGTAAGACATCTGATGCATTTGTTCGGCTTTTCAACTCTGACCTGCTTCACTCTCATGGAAGACACAACTGTGTCTGGGGTGGTAAACCACAATGCAACTTGTTGGTAAACTTGACAGTGAGAATCCTGACCCTAGTGGGGGTTACAGCTTGAAACCAGGTTGTAAGTTACCTTTAAAAAAACACTTGGGAATCAGCCATCTAAGAATATGGTATTCAGAAATACACTGTGTGAGAGCTGGCAGTCAATATCTTTTCATTGAGGCCAAAAGTTAAAGAAGTGAAAGAGAAATAAAATTTAGCATGATGAACTTAGTATTAGAAACAAAGCAAGTAAGAAGAGTAAGACACACTTGTAGCCCAGTCCCTCTCATAATTTAATCATGGCCACAATTTGGGCCAGCTCTAACAACACAGCCATGAGCTGCCCCAGGCTCCAGCAGAGGCTAAAATCTGAACCTCCTTCTTCCTTGCCACTGGGGACCAGTTTTCATTAGGCTTTTAGGCAAAATAGGCATGCGACTTTGCCAGTCAGTCAACTGCAACTATCTCAGTGTATATATGTGATTAATCTGGCAAAAATGCTGTTTAAAACCCTGCTAGTCTTCCATAAGGCCTTTGTCATCCAGACAAAGGCAGTTCCTTATCACTTCACTACCAGAAAGAGACTGCAGTTAAGTCACAACTGAAAGAAGGGTCTTAAGAGATTGGTGTACATTTGTGCTTGTATTTAGACACCTTGTTCTGTGCCTTACTAGTTCCTTTGTGAATTTATCCCTTAATAAACTGCTCTGAACATTTGTCACCTTTGAACATGCACGTACACCTCTTAATTACTTAGATTCCTTTGGGACCTGTTCATTAGCTCTGGATAGAAAGTTATGAAATATAAAGAATATGCAAAATTGGTTTCCTAATACATCACACACAGTTCAGTGTCAGGAACCTACAAACAATTCCTGCGGAAAAAAAAATAAAACTTAAAATAAATCAAATGGCAGTGAATTTGAGCAGAGCAAGAGAAATAATTTACAGAGTTATTTTGAAGTGATGCACTTTGAAGATCAAAGAGATATCCCTTTACAGTTTTTAATATAAGCAGCACAAAAAAAGTTAATTTCTTTTCCAAAAGCTGTTTTAGAATTATTATGCAAAGCTCTACCTGTGCAGAAAGTCTTTTTTATTTTCTTCTAGAAATAATAAAATATATTTTTAACCTTTTTTCTTTCTTTCTTTCTTTCTTTCTTTCTTTCTTTCTTTCTTTCTTTCTTTCTTTCTTTTTTTTTTTTTAAACAAACAAACAAACAAACAAATAATTTGAGCAAAGGGAAAAGAAACTGTCCGCAGATAGCTAGGTTAAATTTAATTTTTTCATTCTGATCTTTGAAACCATTGCCACATGACACCAGATGTATCTATCTCAATAAGAAATGTTCCTAAAGTACGTTTAACTTTAGCACTTTAGAGGGATGATATTTTATAATAGACAGTCACTAGCATTGCATTGTGTGCAAACAAAAACAAAAACAACAAAAACACTGCATGTGTTTCATGTTCAATTTAATGGGTACTACCAGGAAAAAAAATCCATGATTTAAAAATAAATAAATAAATAAATAAATAAATAAATAAATAAATATTTTGTTATGAAAGCTATATGCAAAGATGTTAACTATTACTGTTTTCCATGCATAGCCACACTGACTTAATTAAACTTCCCTTTTGAAACTTATAATCTCCACTCCAAATACTATAGATTACTACAAGTGTCTCCAGACCACAAGCTAAGTTAGTTATTGTGTCATTAGAGAGCTTACCAATTTTCTCAGTTTGTTGATACTTTTGTGAAGGCAGTAGCTGGTGTTTTAAATGGGTGTCTCAGTGCTTCTCAGAGAGGAGTCTCCAATTACTTAACATCCTTTGTGCATTTTTTGTGGCACTGGCTCTGATGTAGCTGGGAGACAGACCCAACAGTGTATGACTGGCCTTTCTGAGGTCCTTCCTCTTACTCTCACAGTCTCCTCTCTCCTGCCCTAGAACATCGCATCTTCTGTGCAGGGGCACTTCAGGGCCAAGGAGACTTCTGTGACTCGGAGCAGAGACAAGTGTCTGCTTTCCCTTGTCCTCTGAGCCTTTGGGATGTGTTGGTTCAGGGCTGGAGGCATAGTTACCTCCCCCATACTCCAAAGGGAGCTCAGGCCAGAGCCTGTGGGTGCTGCCAGCAATGGGGGGGAGGTGTTGCTGGCCACAGGGTCCAAGGGCTGGGGTGCACTAGCCCCCCGTGACAGTGGGGACAGGAGGTTGGGTGAGGCTCAGCTCCTGGGACAAGAAGAGCCACCAGCCCCTGGGCTTCAATCCCACCAGCAGAAACTGGAAATGCCTTCCACCAAACACTTCCTCAGGGAGACTCTGGTTTTAGCAAAGGTGGTGGTCACTGGAAACCACGTCCCAGTGTGATCTGGGTGTATTAGAAGCACTTGGTGGGTGACCATGAGCTGTGCTGAGGCCTGGCATGGATGCACTTGCAGTTGCAGAAGGGGTAGAGCAATGCTGCTCATGAATGTGGCCAGCGTTTCCCGATGTGTATTCAGCTCCAAGAAATGGCACTGCCATCAACACACTCTGCCTTCTGGTCTCTCCTGAGCCTTTTCAGGCACGTTTGCAGGGACACTGTTGTTGGGGAGAGATCTGCTGCTTGTTTCTCTCTTAAGGTTCTTTCCAAAACCAGGACGTGCCACCAGGAATGACAAGCCCAGGGCTTGTTCGGACCTGGCAGCCCAGAGTTCACCAAAGCGATGGAGGCTGAACGGTGTCACCGTCTGCTCTAATGGTGGTGTGGGCATGGCCTCTGAAGAAAAGCCAGCAAGGCAAAAGTGAAGAAGAGAGAAGTGAAAGAAAGCCAACCCAAAACAGTTCCATACAAGGCAGTCAGCGCCTTCTGGCAGGGCAAATGCTCTAGCTCTGCTGCTCTGGTGGCCTCCCTTGATCCCCAGTTTTTCAACGTACCTCAGGGCCTGAGGTGAGCCACAGGGCACAGGGCTCTGCCTTGGTGTGGCGGTGGCCTTGTGCAGCTCTGTGTGCTTGCACAGAGTGCCATGAGGCTGGACCTCCACTGGCATAAACCAGAAGGTGAGTGATCATTTTCTAACAATCAGAAATCAGGTCATGTTGGAAGACATCCATCACTTTGAGGAGCACATTTATAGTATTACTGACTATCAGGACCAGTATTCATCAGCTGCAATTTCCCTAATTTATGCCTGGAGAAGTGACTGAGGGGTGACTTCATGGGAGCCTACAGTTTCCTCATAAAGGTAACCAACGCTTACGAACTGAGCTCTTCTCTCTGGTGACCAGCAACAGGCCGTGAATTAACAGCATGAAGCTGCATCAGGGGAGGTTCAGGTTGGATATCAGAAAAATGTTCTTCACTGAGAGGGAGGTCAGGCACTTGGACAGCCTCCGCAGGGACATGGTCACAGCACCAGCATTCCAGAGCTCAAGAATTGTTTGGACAACACTCTCAGATATATGTTTTGCTTTTGGGTGGTCTTTTGTGGAGACAGGATTTTAACTCAATGATCCTTGTTGTCGCTTCCAGTTCAGGATATTGTATTATTTTATTTTATTTTATTTTATTTTATTTATTTATTTACTGATTTTGGAGTCCTCGTTGTTTCATAGACCTTGATTTCCCTCTCCCAGTGTCTCCTAGTTACTATGCTAGCGAGAAAAAACAATTTGTTTTGTTGCTAGCAGTGCACAATAATCTTCTGTGGGCATGCATGTGAATACAGCAAAGCTACAAAAGGACTGGTAAATGAACCATTTTTTTGATACTTTAATAATGAGATATATTGAAAGCTGGTACATTGGCTGCATTACAGATATATTAATCAGAAAGCTTGAGCTGAACTTCCTCAAGGTGTGTGCTAGGTCCTTCCTGAAAGACCATTTCCTTCTGCGCTAAGTATAATACTTTGCTAATTATGATTTCTTGTGAGCAACATTTAAGACACCTTGAAAAAATTTTTGTTTACCTTACACTATTTTTTGGGCACTGTTCAGGTACTGCTTAGGTCTTTCTTGCTGAATGTTTTTCTCAGTGTGGATCAAACTTATTGAGTGCCCTTGTCATAATTTAGCCTCTAAACCTGCCATTACAAAAGCAATCATAGAATGGATTGGGTTGGAAGGAACCAGAAAGATCATCTAGTTCCATGGCCAGTGTTGCCACCCACTAAATCAGGTTGTCTTAGGCCTTGTCCAGACAGATCTTGAACACCTCAATGGGGAATCCGTAACTTCTCTGGGCAACCTGTTCCAGTGCCTCACCACCCTCTGAGTAAAGAATTTCCTCATAACATCTAATCTAAATCTCCTCTCTTTTAGTTTAAAATAATTCCCCCTTGTTCTGTCATTGTGTGTCCATGTAAAAAATTTTCTCCATCTTTTTTATAAGCCCCCTGTAATACTGAGGCCACAATGAGGTCTCCTGGGAGCCTTTTCTCTTCCAGTCTGATCAACTCCAAATCCCTCAGCCTTTCTTCATAGGAGAGGTGCTCCAGCCTTCTGATCAACTTTGTGGCCCTCCTCTGGAGACTGTTCTAACAGGATGCCAAGGGCCCTAAACCTGGACACAGTACTCCAAGAGGAGTCTCAAGAGGGCAGAGCAGAGGGGGAGAATCACTTCCTTCGACCTGCTGACCACTTCTCTGCTGATGCAGCCCAGGATGCAGTTGGCCTCCTGGGCTTCCACAGGCAGCAGTGCCCAAAGAAGCTGGGAGCACACAAGAAGCTGGGAAGGGACAAAAGCAGGACAACTGACAGCAAGTGGCCAAAGGGATATTCCACAACATATGGCATAATGCTGAACAATTAATATGGGGTGGTTGGCCGCGGTGGTGGGAGGGCTGCTCCTCGGGGATAGGATGGGCATCTGTCAGCGGGTGGTGAGCAGTTGCACTGTGCCTCACTTGCTTTCTATGTTCTTTTCTTCTTATTCTTCTTATGATCATTTATATGATATTTTTAAATTAATTTTACGTTTTATTGAACAACTGTACATATCTCAATCCACCTAAGATTATTTATTTATTTATTTATTTGTTCATTCATTTATCTCCCCCTCTCCTCCACTGGGTTTGAAAAATGGTAAAAATATGGAGAAAAATATTCTGGGAGTTCTTGAAAAACACCTGAAGGACAATGCAGTCATTGGTCATAGCCAGCATGGGTTCATGAGGGAAAGGTGCTGCTTAATGAACTTGATTTCCTTCTATGAAGCAGTCACCCATCTAGTTAGAAAAGAGAAGCCAGCTGATGGCATCTGTTTGGATTTCAGCAAAGCTTCAATACTGTTTCTCACCGTATCCTTATGAAACAGTTGGAGCAATGAATAATACAATGGGTGAACAAGTGGTTGATGGGTCGGGCTCCAAGGGTTGTTGTAAATGGGGTTGCATGAGGCTGGCAGCCAGTCACTAGGGGGCTTCTGCAGACCTCCATTTCAGAGCCAGTTCTCTTCAATGTTCTCCTAACTGACTTGCATGTAGGACTTGAGTGTGTACTGAGTCAGTTTGTGGATGACACAAAATTGGGACAAGTGTCTGAATCTGTTGAGGGTAGGGAGGCCTTGCAGAGAGATCTTGACAAAGTAGAGAGCTGGGCAATCCCCAATGATATGAGGCTTAGCAAGAGCAAGTGCCAGATACTACACCTGGTGAGGGACAGCCCTGGCCGGACGGACAGCCTGGGGGATGAGAGGCTGGAGAGCAGCCCCACAGAAAGGGATCTGGGGGTTTTGGTTGACAGCAAGTTGAACGTGAATCAACCGTGGACCCTGGCAGCCAGTAGGGGCAACCACATCCTGGGGTGCCTCCAGCACAGCATCGCTAGCCGGTCGGGGGCAGGGATTGCTGTGCTCTGCTCTGCGCTCTTTCAGCATCACCTTGAGTCCTGTGTGCACTTTTGGGCACCACAACATCAGAAGGACATAAAACTCTTAGAGAGTGTCCAAAGGAGGGCTTCAAATTGGTGAAGGGTCTGGAGGGCAAGACAGATGAGGAGCGGCTGAGGTCCCTGCATTTGTTCAGCCTGCAGGAGGCTAAGGAGAGGCCTCATGGCGGGCTGCAGCTTCCTCATGAGGGGAGGAAAAGATTCTTCACTGACAGGGGGCTTGGCTACTGAAACAGGCCTCCCAGTGAAGTGGTGAGGGCAGCAAGCCTGCTGGAGTTCAGAAAGCATCTGGGCAACGCTCTCAGACATATGCTTTGGTTTTCTGGGGGTCCTGTGTGGAGCCAGGAGCTGGACTCGAGGATTTGTGGGGGGTCCCTTCCATCTGGGGACATTCTAGCATTCGATGAAGACTCCCAGTCACAGGCATCCATTGCATATCCATGCAGCAGGACAAGCTGGAATACACTGTGACCATATCTGGAAGATTTCAGAGCCTTTTTCCCACTTTCCCCACACATTTCTGCCCCGGCCACACCGCCTCGTCCTTCTGCCACTTTCTCAGTGCTGGTGGAAATTCTGGTTGACTGCCTGGGCCCCCTGACTGCCAGCTTCAGCCCCACATGCAGGAGCACAGATGCCTGTTGATCCGGGGGCTCTCTGTCCTCCCTCAAACGAGCACCACTGCAGGGACTTGGCAGCAGCGCCCGTCTTTTCTCCTGTCCGTTGAAGGCCCCGCTAAGAGTGGCTGTCCAGCAGCTCCCAGAGAGGAGGCCGTTTTGGAAGGAATGGCCTGGACACCTCCCTCTTCCCAAAGTCTGGTGGGCACAAAGCCTGTGGCTGACCAGGCCTGGGCTACCCCAGCGCCATGACACTGGGCAGGGGACACACATGCCCACTGGTGGGACCCACATTGGAGTTGTGAGCCCAGGCAGCTGCTGGGGCAGACAGGGCTGTGATGACACCCAGCGATGGGCTCTGAGGTCACCCAGCAACGGGCTGTGACGTCACGGCTCTTGCTGCTCATATTGGGGCGCCGGCAGAGCCCGTCCCAGTCTGGCTCGTGCCTGGACTCCCGCTGAGCGTTTGTGCGAGGCTTGGAGAGACGAGCAAGGATTTGGTGGAGCTGTGCTGTGGGGCTGCCGGCAGCTGTTCTCCGTGCCCATTCCCACAGCCAGTGCCCATGTTTCCCCGGCCCTGCCTGGCTCAGGCAGCCGGGGCCCTGTGAGGCGCACTTGCAGCAGCGCAGGTGAGCTGTGTGGGGACACGTGCCCCGGGGCGGCCCGCGGGGGGCATGAGACGGCCCAGCCGCGGGGCTGGGGCTGGGGCTGGGGTTGGGGGGTTTCCTGCTGAGCGGCCGGGGCACTGCCGCTGCCCCCCCCGGCACAGCCACTGACCCTGGCCTCTCTCCTTCTTGCAGCGTGCAGCACCTGTCGCAGCGGTGCCAGCGAGGGGAAGCAGCTCCCCATCCGCAGCTCTCCCCAGCGCGCCGCAGCGAGACAACGCCATGGCCACAGAGGCTGACGTCACCTGCCCTGTGTGCCAGGGGACCCCAAAGGAGCCCAGCGTCGTCAGCCCCTGTCAGCACCAGTTCTGCTTGGGCTGCATCATGCGCTGGGCCGAGAGAAGCACCACCTGCCCCCTCTGCAGGCAGGACATCACCTCCGTACGCTACTCCATCTGGTCAGAAGATGACTTTCTGGAGGTGCAGGTCGCCCGCCGGGCAGAGACACAAGAAGACAGCCACCAGGACGAGCAGGGAGCTGCAGAGCCAGTGCTCCAGACTGCTGTGAGCGGCCTTCTGCCTGAGGAATGGGCGGCCCTCTTCAGGGAACACTCTGATATCCTCGGTCCACTGCGGCCCTGGGTGCGCCAGCAAGCCAGGGAGTTGTTCGGGGCTGCCTGGTGGGACCAGGATGTGCTGGAAGCCAATGTCATTTCTTGGCTGTGCCACTGTGGGCTGAATGAGCTGGCCTTGGTTCGGGAGCTGCAGCCATTCCTGCAGGGCCATACGGTGAGCTTTGTGCACCAGCTCATTGATGAAACTGTAGAGATGTGCACTGATGAGTTCCTCGAGGAACTGGGGCTCCTGGAACCCCCTCCTGCCATCCAGCACCAGACTGGCCCTGAGGTGGACCTTGAGGTCTCCCAAGAAGCCTGGGAGACAGAAGACAGCCCTGTGGCCACCCCCAGACCTGCTGCCTCCTCCTGGGACACTCCTCTTACCATCGTGCTCTCCTCCAGCAACCAGGAGGCTTCTGACATCGAGGAGCTTCCCAGCAACTCCAGTGTTGCCCTGAGTGGTGGTCCTGGCCACCCACCCACCACAACCATCCCTGGGGAGCAGGAGGAGCCCTTCACAGAGCCAGGACAGGTGGCAGAAGAAGATGCCACAGTGCAGGGCTGCAGCCACGGGCCCTTGCCTGGCCACGGCAGGGACCGCTCGCCTGGGGGGCCCCAGCGCCCCCCGAAGAGGAGGTCCAACAGCAGCCCAGACTCTCCCCAGCCCTGCAAGAGGCCGCCCCCCCGGCGTCTTTAGCAGTGCACACTTGTCTTTCATTAAACAAAATAAAAGTGGTGACTGCCACAGACAGTGTCTTGGTCTTACTCCAATGAAAGCTCAGGGCGCAGCTTGTGGGTGTTGCCCACACCCACGGGGCAGGTGGGGGAAGAGGGTTGTGCCACAGGCAAGCGATGACGTTGGCCTCCAGCATAGCCACATACCACCAGGCATCCCTGTACATCTCCCTGTCCTTATTTCTGGTCTAGTGGTGGAGTAGGCGTGTCCTCTGAAGAAAAAGCAGCAAGTGAAATGCCAGGAAGAGAGAGGAGAAAGGAAGACAAGCTAAAAACAACTCCTCACAGGGCAATCAGTCTCTCCTGGCAGGGCAGATGCTCCATCTCTGCTGCCCTGGTGGCCTCCCCTGACTCCCGATTTGTTATCGTGTCTCAGGCTCAGGGCCCAAGGTGGGATGCAGGGCACAGGATTCTTCCTTGGTGTGATGGTGGCCTTGTGCAGCTCTGTGTGCCTGTTTAGAGTACCACAAGACTGGCCCTCCACTGGAATAAGCCAGAAAGTTAGCGTAATCCTTTTCTAACAGTCAGAAATCAGGCGATGTTGGAAGACTTTCACCACTTGATGGGCATGTCTGTAGTATTACTGACAAACAGGACTAGTACTCATCAGTTGTAATTTTAGAGAGAGTAGTTGAAGGAAATAACTCTGGAATCGCAATGAAGATTGTTAAGGCTAATGTCCTGGTTTCAGCTGGAATCAAGTTTATTTTCCTCCTAGTAGCAGGTGTGGTGCTGTGTTTCGTATATATATATATTGCATATTCTGATTTTCTGTATATTCTGACTTTCTCCCTCACCCTACTGGAGTTGGGCCAGGTGTGAGCAAACAGCTGCGTGCTGCTTAGCTGCCTGATGGTTTAAACCACAATAGGTGATAAGAACAGGGGGACATGAAAAGTTCTGCACCTGGTTACAAACAAACCCAGGAACCAGGACATGGTGGGGGGCACCAAGCTTATGAGCAGCTCTGCAGAAAAGGACCTGGGGGGCCTGGTGGACACTGAGCTGAATATGAGCCAGCAGTGTGCCCTTGACACTAAGAAGGCTAGCAGTGTTGTTGGTTGCATTAAGCAAAGTATTGTCAGCAGGTTAATGGAGATGATCCTTCCCCCTTACTCTGCATTGCTGAGTCCACAGCTGGAGTATTGGTTCCATTTCTGGGCTCCCCAGTACACCAAAGGCATGGTGATACTGGAGAGAATCCAACATAGGTCCATGAAGATGATAAAATGACTGGAATACATCTGCTGTGAGGAATGGTTGAGATGGCTGGGACTGTTCAGCCTGGAGGAAAGGAGGCCCAGGGTGGGATCTCATCAATGTCTGTACATACCTGAAGGAAGGGTGCAAAGAGGATGGAGCCAACCTTTTGTCAGTGATGTCCAAAGACAGAACAAGAGGTAAAGGGGAAAATGAAATGGGGTAATGAAATATAGGAGGTTCCATCTGACTATCAGGAAGAACTTTATTTTTATTTTTTTATTTTTTTTCCTGTGCAAGTGACTGAGCACTGGCACAGGTTGTCCAGAGAGGTTGTGGAGTCTCCTCCCTGGAGATCCTCAAAAGTTCAGTAACCTGCTCTAGGTGGTGTCATACCAGTCAACCACCAGAGGACCCTTCTGACCTCAACCATTCTGTGATTCTGTGTGATTCTGCGATAGGTCATTTGTGGTTGTATTCGCTGTTGTGTTATGGACTAGCAGGAGATGTATTGGTTAAAAAAAAATAGCCAATACCAAATGCATGGCAAAACATTGGAAGTTCTTGGACTATTTTTTGTTGTTGTTCTTGTCCTGGACCAACCAACACCTACAAAATAGCACACAAGCCCAGTGCAGAAGTTAGCACAAGCAAGACTGGACACTCTAGGTTACTGTGTAGTAGCACAAACACAGCCTATTTTATACCAAGGAAATGTTAATTGACTAGTAAAGAAAGTCATAATACCTTTTTCCTCTCCCCATCTGCTTATAAACACCAAAAGTTTAGGCAATTGATACCTCTGAGACTATGTCTTTTCGTCCAACGCATTTAAAGTCTGCACAATGGGTGGAGGGGGGATTTACATGTTTTTACACACACAATATAACCTGTATTGCTGTTTTAGAAATTAAACACTGTAAAATATCACCCTGTCAATTTCAGCTTGTACACAGAAATCATTTGGTGTTTCTATTTATTTAACAGGAAAGCAAAACTGATATGGAAGAAGGAACTCAGTGGTAGGAAAAACTGAACTGTCTTAGGGATTTGTAAACATCTTCTCAGGTCCATTCTACAAATGTTTACTGGAGCATAGTTTTAAGCAATTTTGAGATGATGAATGAAAAAAAAAAACACAAACAAACAAACAAACAAAAAAACCTTGAAAGTATTCCTAAGAGCCTTGTCCCTTTTCCTTTGCCAAATTTATTTTACACCTTCCATTCCTCAAGCCTTTATTACAGTTACACTCAACTGAATAAAATCCCTTTTAAAACTGTCTCTGCAAAAAGATTCAGTCAAATATAAACAGAATTCCAACTCAAAATAATTGGTTTAATAAGACTCAGTACTTCAGGATGCCAGTGTATTCTTCCCCACCTTATAAGGGAATTAACAGCTTTATTCTGATGGATGATGAATACACATCTTCCTGATACTGTTTATTATTTGCTTATGGCAATTCAAAGTTCATTTGTTCTTTTAAGCATTAACTGCAATGGACCCCATTCTACCATTTATTTTTATTTTTTTTCATTTAGTAGCCCAGTACATTAAACGCAGCCAGCCATGTTTATTTTCCCAAAAATTTCAGTGTTCCATTGCACAGAGCTTCCAGGATTGCTAGAATTTAATATTCATAATTTTCATTTACTTATAATATTTAAATCTTAAAACGTAGATATTAAAGAAAACATAAACAATTCCCTCTTCTCTCCCCACCCGCTCTCCTCCCCCTCAAAAAAAAAAAAAAAAAAAAAAAAAAAAAGGCTGAATGTCTTCACTCAGAGGCTGGTTACTCTGCTTACAAATTTCTGGGAAACTTAAAGTCAATATAGCACAGGTGTAGGAGACTATTTATGTGTAGGATGCTTACAGTTAGAAAAAGAATAGAAAAACTTTACTTTTTCAGTTAATGTGAAATGCATTCAACACAGTTACATAGTTAAATTTCTATCAAAACATTTATTAATAAGACGAAGGTGAGGAAGACTCAACCCACTATACAGTCCTACATTTACACACACACACACGCACATATATATATATATAATGTTTAGAAAATCACCCTCTCTGTATTCCCTGACTCACCAGTAAGAATAAACAACGGGGTAGGGGGTGGGGGGTGGAAAGGGGGAGGGAGAAGCAAAGGAAAACAGAAATTGAAAGACGAAATTAATGGAAGATAGACGATACGCATCTTAAAGTACCTTTGAGTATGTCTGAGGACACTGCTTGGATGAAAAATGTGAATGTGAGCAAGAATCATACTTAGAACAGGTGGAAATTCTGTTTTATTGAATTTAGCCAGTGAGTAATTGGATGCCGTTTATGCTTAACAGAAACCTGTGGCAGGACTGGTGTCTACCTGCTAAATTGCAAGTTTATTGGCAGCCTTCAGTTTTAAGATTTATTTAATCTCCCACAAAGTAGAATAAAAACTCACAGCTAGATTTAACACAGAGTACCTATGAGGTCAGCTTTTGGAAAACTAAGTTCCTCCATATTTATTTAATTGAAGATGCTTAAATCAGACTTAGGATGGCTCTGGCATTTCTTCCTCTACACATACAGCAAGAAAATATTTGATTATTTTTGTGATTTTTTTCAAATGAATTTGACTTAACTGGGCATTCAGTCTTCCTGGAGTTCAAGAAAAAAATAGGTTTCTAAAACACTTAGGTTTCTCTGAAAATCATTGTTGACATCTTCAGTCAACTTATTACCGGTCTCTGAGTACTTCTTTCCCATCAGGATACTTAGTTATTACTAGCAACAGGATTTTTCAAATCAAAATGAAGGACAAATTGTAAGTGTCTGACCAGAACAACACTGGAGAGAAAAGAAAAAAAAAAAAAATAAATAAAGTTGTCATTTTAAAACTGTAGCTTTTTTAAATGTTTATATTACTCTGAACTCGAGTGCAAAGAGACACAGGTACTAACAAACAGAGATGGTCTAGTTGGAAATATGAAAGTTGAGGGCAGTCTCGGCTGCAGTGATCACAAGATGTTGGAGTTCAAGACCTGTGAGGAAGAAGCAGGGCCTGACCTCTTCAGGAACATAATTGGAAGAATTATATATATATATATTATATATATATATAAGACAGGGCCCTAGAGGGAAAGGGAGCCCAGGAGAGTTGGCTAATATTCAAGCAATACTTCTTCCAAGCTCAGGATTGGTGCGTTCCTCAGAGAAAGAAGTTGAGCAAGGGGGGCAGGAGACCTGCGTGGATGGGCAAGGAGCTCTTGGGAAAACTTAAACAGAAAAAGAAAGTGTACATGATGTGGAGGAAGGGACAGACCACTTGGGTGGAATATAGAAACACTGTCACAGAATGCAGGAATGAAATTAGGAAGGCCAAGGCAAGGTTTGAATTAAATTTAGCAATAGACATGAGGATAACAAGAAGGGCTTCTTCAAATACATCAGCAGCAAAAGGAAGACTAAGGAAAACATAGGTGGGCTGCTGAATGAGGTGGGAGCCTTGGTGATGGATGATACAGAGAAGGCTGAGTTACTGAATGCCTTCTTTGCTTCAGTCTTCACTGCTAAGGCTAGCCCACACTCAGTACCAAGCCTGGAAGCAAGAGAAAACCTGGAGAAAGGAAGACTTTCTCCTGGTGGAAGAGGGCTGGGTTAGAGGTTAGAGTCAAGCTAGACACCCACAGATCTATGGGCCCTGACGGGATGCACTTGAGCATTTTCTCGTAAAGCGTATAAAGTTTAAATTCTCATTACCATTTTTTCCCAGTGTTCATCACCAAAAAGGTAAAAAAATGACACTATTTGAAGCAATTTCCTATGTGTTTGATTCTTTTGGTTATTTATATATGTGTATATATATATATAAAAATATATAGCATTAAGGCATTAAAGTATTATTATAGCGTTATGTCAGTCTGGTTTTTTTTTTTTTTTTTTTTTTTTTTTTTTTTTTTGTTTTTTTTTTTAATTACAGACTTTAATGTCTCTTTTCCAAAAGAAAACCAGAAAGGCTGCAAGTGAGTTTTTCACACATTTTAAATCCTTACTGCTCAAAAGAAAACCATACCAAACCGAACCAAAAAATAGATGGAGAAGATCTATTAAAAATGGTGGTTTCATATTAGAACTCTTTCTAATTTATGACAAAATGAGATTAGGGTTGGAAAAGAAGACAGAGTATGAAAAAATTCCTAATCCAATTGCTACTGTAACTGTGAGGGGGCCTCACCTGGTAACCCATTGACCTCAGAGGTACTGGACATTTAAGAGGAGAAGCTGCTGTCGTTAAAAGAATATAGATGTTATTTGTATATTACAGAGAATGTAGCAATTGCTTTAAGATCTTGGAAAAATAAAAAAAAATTAAAAAATTAAAAAAGCAGAAATGAATTTTGTCTTATTAATTAAAAAATATCTGGCCATACATTGAATATATTTTTGCAGTAATAATTATGTCAGGTTTAAGATTTAGAAAAAAAGCATGTAATGCAGGAGAAGCTATAAAAGCCATGTCAGACAAATATATTTATGTTAATATAGAAATACTTTGTGCCAAATGAATCCAGGAATCCAGATTTTTTTGATATTGAAGAACATAATGATTGCTTCATTTTTTATTTTTATTATTATTTTATTTTTATTTATGAGTGACACAATGACTTTGTTGTGTTGCATACCTTGTTGATGAGGACACGGAAAACAAGGGATTTCATCAAAATGAATATGTACAGATGTGGTTAGTGGGAAGGATAGCAGAACATTTTTTACAAGAAGTAATTCTTAAAACTGTATTTTGGTTAACAATATTTTCTTCAAACAAAGCTTTAAGATTTCCAGGTATTGTGACTGGTCAAAAGTCAAGTAGATGGAACTAACTTTGTTTTAAATAAAAGTTGTTGACTAGACAAGTTGATTTCAGAATAAAATGGAAGTTGTAAAACTTAGATACTTAGATAAAGAAAAGTTCATTTTTCAGTAATTGTCTATACAGGTAGTGTCCTGGTTTCAGTTAGGACAGAGTTAATTTTCCTCCTAGTAGCTGGCAGGGTGCTATGTTTTGGATTAGAATGAGAAGAGCGCTGATAACGTGCTGATGTTTTAATTGTTGTAGAGCAGTGCTTACACCAAGCCAAGGACTTTTCAGCCTCTCTCTGTCCTGCTAGCGAGCAGGCTAGGGATGCAGCAGGAGCTGGGAGGGGACAGACCCAGGACAGCTGACCCAAACTGGCCAAAGGGGTATTCCATACCATCTGACGTCATGCTGAACAATATATAGGGGTGGCTAGCCGGGGTGGAGGGGGGGTGCCGGCTGCTCGGGGATAGGCTGGGCATCGGTCAACGGGTGGTGAGCAATTGCATTGTGCATCACTTATTTCGTACACATTATTACTATTAATACTATTATTATTATTATTATTGTTGTTATTCTTTTCCCTGTCTTAATAAACTGTCTTTATCTCAACTCACAGACTTCACTTTCCCGTTTCTCTCCCCCATCCCGGAGAGGGAGGGGGGAGGGTGAGCGAACGGCTGTGTGGTGTTTGACTGCCAGCCGGGCTAAACCATAACAAGGTAGTCTGTAGTCTTTGGTAAGATTAATTGTATGAGGAAGATATATAATTTTATATATCACAGAACTGAACTTTTAATAATTGTAAATTCAAGTCAACTGAAACGCCCTCCAAAGTCTTGCTGACAGCTATGTAACAAAGCAAATGCAATGGTAGATAGTATTGTCTGTAATTCCTGCCTTTGTTATTACTGCGTTAGAAATGTCTTATTTGGATACATCTCTACATTTTTAATATTTTTTTCTAGATTTTTGATCAGTATTTTTCAACTCCTAGACTATTATGTCTTTGTGGTTATCCTATCAAAAATAACAAGGGTCTAATTTGAACGTTACACATTAAAATGCACACAGTTCATAAACTGCCTATTAGTATGATAATTGCAGTCCCCTGTACTCTTAGGCTTGGAAAGAACAGCTATTATTAGATACAAATCTAATGGTAGCATCACATAATACATACTAACTACCATATAAAAATGTTATCTTACATTAATTACCTGAATTACTCTGAAAAGGTTCACAGACTTTCTTTCTCCCCTGAAAACATGACACAGGCACAAAGAATTATTATTATTATTATCATTATCATTATCATCATTATTATTATTTTATTTTATTTTATTTTACTTTATTTTATTATTTTATTTTATTTTATTTTAATTTTTTCCAGTAGGAAACACCTTAAATATGTTAAACAAGTTGTGTCAAAATAGAACATAAACCTCAGGGGTTGTTATCTTCTTTCATGCCCAATGCAAGAGCTATTAAAAGGCCGCACTTCCAAGGAATTACTCACATGTTCTCTATTCCTCTGTGAGGAACATTGTGAATTAATTTTAAACGTTTAGTGGAAGGTCCTCAGGCACAAATATTCCTTCAGGTACTTGTCTCAAAACCTCAAGTAGGGTGCTATGTAACACCACAAAGTGAGATTTCAATAGTAGGGAACCTCTCCCTGAGGCTGAAATATGATTTTCCCAGTCTTTCTCAGCTTCTTCCACAGCTTTATTGCACATTAGAGTCTTGGAGGATTGGTGCAGGGAGGATCCCTCTAGCTGATTTTTCCTAAAGTGCTGCACTGGGAATTCTACTGCTTATTAGCAGATGGTGAATGCCACACTATGACCCTCCCAACCTAAATTTGGCCTGATCTTTTCAGCAGCTGCACTGCACACCAGTCCATGAATGTCCAAAGGTTAACATTCCTCCTTGCCCCATGATCCAGTAGGGACAGGGCTTAAAACTATCCTTTTCATTTTGGAGTTAATGCTATGGGAGGGAAAATTTGCATTACGGTGAAACTGGGGAAAAAAAAAAAAGTCCTAAAAAAATCCTCAGTTGTAAAAGCCAACATCATAGTAAATATATGGTTGTTTAGCTGGAAAGAGTGGCAGAGATTGTGTATGCACAGTAGAGAAAGTCTTCAGGATCTAGAGGAAGCAGTGAGATTCTGAAAAGCACAGTGAGCTAATGAAGTGCAAATGATACTTTATGTAAACATACTGCAATACTATACATCATTTTAATATTTGTAGACACTATGCTCTCAGGTACGGTGAACATCAGGTCTTCTCATAAATATTTCTGTTTCTATATTAGGCTGTTCAAATGAGTAAATACTTTCTAACACGGAAAATATATTTGTAAATTGTCCACTGGGAAAAAAAAAGAAAAAAAAAAAAAGTGCCTCCTTTAAAAGGTAAATCAAATCAGCAGATTGTTAAATAAAGGATCATATTGCCTCATACATGAAATACAGTTGAAATACAGCTAATTATTCCTATGCTATCCTGATTTTATGGAAATGTATGAGATTAGTACTGATGGTTTATTTGTAGAATTGGAGCATTAAAACTTCTGTCAGAATGTATCTGTAAAGACCAAGGTTTAGTTTAGCCAATCTCAGTCCTCATGCAGTTCAACTTAGATGACAACGCAAGAATTTAGGGAAAGTCATCTTCCGTTCTGTTTTCACTATCCTTGCTACCTTGTCCTATTAAAGGAACATGCTTTCCTACCCTTAAGTATCATTTATGGGCTTATCTTCAAAACTGCCTCTTCTCCTGATGGTAAATCCACATGTGTTGGATTCTGTAACCCTCTGAATATGAATGGATAAGACTGCGCCACAAGAATGACAGCAAGAAGTCATCCAGTGTGAGTGTCCAGAAAATTTGGCATTACATATCCTTATTCACATTATTTTAGGTGCTGGTGAATAAATGTAATATCTTTCTGCCAATTGCCTTCAACAAATTCAAATTATCAATGTGTGTACTCCTGACATGCCTGTGAAAGTCTTCTTTTAAATTTTTAATATAGAGAATATATACTTATTGTTATAAAGGTATAGTTTATATTTCCTATTCATTTTTTTTTCAGTAAAAAATATAAACAAATGAACAAGAAAAATAATCAGAACAAAAGAAAACAGTACTGAATAAATAAATAAATAAATAAATGGAAAATAACAACAAAAAAACACATGAAGCTTCCCTTTCCAGAGAACAGAATAGTTTTGGCTTGTCAGCTCTGATAATGTTTTTAGATCTTTTCTGAGGTTCCTAAACTTTCTGAATTTAAGAAAAAAAATTGTTAATCCTCTAGAAAGTCTGTACATCTATCTATATCTATGTAAATAGATGTCATTTACAAAGATTCATGATCATTTACAGAAATGATCAAATGGCGCTCATTTGAGCATGACCTGCAGAACTCAGTCATGTGTATAGGAAATGTGGTTCTGGGCTGAGAGTCTGTCAGATTGTGGAGCATATGGAGCTGTCTGGATTTATTTCATATTATGCAGGGGAGCTGAAGACCTGAATTCTGCAAATATTCTGCTTGTTTATGAAATTAAAGACTGAAGGCATATTCATGAGTTTGACTGCAAACAGTTATTCACCAGCCTGCCCAAGTTCTCAACTAACAGAATGCAATTAGAAGCAATTTATCTTCAACAGCAACCCTCAGATAATATATTCAGCCACTTGGCTGAGTTTGTTGGCAAGGGCACTCCGCTAGGTTAACAACAAATATATAGACCAGTGTTGGTATGGAAGACTCACACAGATTGTCTGCAGCCCACTGCACAGACACACTCAAGAGGACAAATGTCAGAACGAAAGCAATGAATTTATTCAAAAAATAATTACTGATTATAATTCTGCAGCCATGCAACAGGTCAAACTACAGGATAGCAGTCCTTTGTGACCTTCAAAATATGAATTAAATTGCCACTTAGAAATACTGCATCTTTGATGGAAATACTCTCATGAGGGAGAGTTAAAAGAAGGATGTAGCCTTCCACTATGGGACCAGAATGTCATTTTAGTTCTTCATTAATGAATTCTTGTAGCAAAAGTCAGAGACAAAATGAGAGAGAGATGTTTAAATGCACGTAAATGCAAGGTCATTCAGAAGATCATTTCCAGCTTTATTTTTGTTGGATTTAACTCTGTACAATAATTTGCAGAGCCAGCTACCTGATCTCACTACATCTTAGCCAAACACTTAACTCAGACTTTTGATGAATACCTGAGTTCTCAATCTAAACTGCTGACCTGACTTTGAATGAAGTATGAAATGGTTGCACTTTTACTTATGGAAATTACATTTGACTTTGGTTTGTACCAAACTCTCACTTTTGCCAGAAATGTCAAAGCTCAGATTCATAAGTGTCTGTAATAGCAATTTAAAGTAATGTTTCTCTGGCTTTTAGAAGGGAGCATTCTCCGCAGGACCTCAAAGTTTTAAGGAGCCTTGAAAAAGGCAGTCTGTTCACATACTACAGCTCTAGTGTAGTATCTTTATAAGCCGTTTTACAGATTAATTTTACAAGCAAGCATTTCCCTAGTTATTATATTGCATACAATAACTGAAACAAATCAGATTTTTATAGTAAACAGAATTGCCTGCAGTCCTGATGAGCAAAAATTTATCTGTTCTGCGTAACAATCCTCTGCTATAAATAAAATATTTTAGGTGTACACATTTCAGAATTACCATTCTCTTGTTAATCTTTTGTCACCATGGTATTTAAAGTAAATGAAAACCTGGGGGCCAGGAGATTTGTCAGAGTGAATAGCAACCAACAGCAATGCAAAGAATAGAAGGATATAATAAAGTTCACACAGATTTATAGAGGGATAATAAGAATAAATGAAATATTTGATTAAATTCTAATTCAACCAGTAGAGTGCCTCACTCTATCCAAAAAGCATATCAGAAATGGATTTTCTTTCCATATACTCTCACAGACTCTCTTAAGAGAGACAGAAACCAGACAGTGCTAGGCTCAGATTGTAATTTTCTCTTGACTATTTGAATAAGCTTGGTACTAGAACAAATGTGGGTATGACAGTTTAAATATTTAAGTAATTTAATTTAATGGTATAAACATTAGCTTAAGTACTATTGGATACATATAAGAGGCAAAGAAGAGCAAGCTGAAAACCACTGTATTACTCATGCACGAAGAATGGTTCAGGGAAGGCAGGAGCAATGCATTTTACAGAATTATTTTTTTCTTAACCATAAATCAAATATATAGTGGCCTTATCACATCCCCAAACTGCCATACAAACTCTCCTAGACTACATAGGCTACTACTGCACAATGGCCCAAGATTCTTACCATGGCCCTGCTATGAAAATAAGCATACACCTGGCTGCTGAGGTTTGTGTATAATCAGGTCTTTAACAGTTTAAATAGTTTATGGCTCATCTAAGCTATCAAAAATGTCTGGCAAGATCAAATATCCGTTAACAGAAAAGCACACATGTAGACATGCTTCACATATCATGAGATACGGAGGACCCTAATGCAGAAAGTATGACTTAAAGAAATGGATCAGAAATCTGTGACATATGGACAAGTCTGAATGTATTGGCTACAGGAAGCTGCTAAATTTCCTAAGAATTTTGAAACAAAAATGCAGGCTGGAAAGGTACTTAGAAAATGATAAAACATACTAAGTGAAAAAAGTGACAAAAGTACTTTCCATTCTGCCTGTGTGAGGATGAGTATCCTCTTTCATTTAATGTTTAAGTCTAAGAGTCATTATTTCTGGGTAGAAGTGAAAATTAAGCCAAGAGGTGTTACTTAGTGCAGACTCAAGCAACCCTACGTTCATGACACTGTCTTGTGACAGGTCCTTCCAGATCTTTGATCCAGAAAAGCTGATTCACACATACCTATCCTCTTTGTGTTCCTCAGAGTGTCAGCCTATTTTTAGCCTCTCATCTATGTTTAAACAAGAGACAGACTGAATTCAGTGTGTTTGAAATGTATATGAAAGCCAACATTTTCACACCTGCTTGTAGTAGCAAAATATGTCTACTGAAATCAGGTTTCAAATGCAAAGTGTTTTATTTCAGAGAGGCTGATCCTCAGTGCTGTTTAACATACAGACATCCAGCACACTAAAAGAGAGGCTAAAACCAATTTAGGGAATATATTTAAGCAATCACAGGATCATAGAATCACAGAATGGTTTGGGTTGAAAGGGACCTTAAAGACCACCCAGTTCCACCCCCTCCTGCTATGGGCAGGGACACCTCCCACCAGACCAGGCTGCTCAAAGCCCCATCCAGCCTGACCTTCCAGGGATGGGGCAGCCACAGCTTCTCTGGGCAGCCTGTTACAGTGCGTCACCACCCTCTGAATGAAGAAAATCTTCCTAAATATAGAATCTTTCAGTTTAAAACTGTTATCCCTTGCTCTGTCACTATAACTAAGAGTCCCTCCCATCTTTCCTGTAGGCCTCCCACAATTCTTTCACTTAAAGAGAACAAAATTTCCAGTGTGCACTCAGTTATTCCAGTCCAGGAGCTATATTTTACTCTTCTGGAACATGACTTTGGGCTCCAGACTTTTTCTGAGTAATATGAAGATCTTGAAGGCTTTTCTGAGAATATATGTGTGAAAACTCCCAGATCCTGGGCCTATCACTGTAGAAAAGAGAAATCTGCTGAAATTTGCTATGATCCCATCTGGGCTACGCATACAGGTTTCCTTGTCTTGGAAAACAGGCTACATTCCTGGGTTGTGGAGCAGTTAAACACTTGTGTGGCATCCAGGATGGAGTCAGGACATGGGATCTTGTGCCTGGCTGGGAACTGAGCCAAAGACACAATTTGGCTGTGTGAGGTGGGATTATGTGACTCAGAGACCATCACATGCATCTTCAGTGCCATTGTCAGTTATGAATTCTGATGTTTGCCATCCTTGGGGCCAGGCTGCACTGTAACTAAATTATTAATAATTTTTGCAATTATATCTGCCTGAAAAGTGGAGTCTCATAATAAGCAATGGAGGAATTACTGACACAGCACCAGACTATGTCCTGTGTGAAATGGTCCATTCTGTACCAGTTCCCATCTTCAGCTTCAAGGAAAGCCCTGCTTAATTGGTTAAAAAGGAAAGCAATGTTACAGATCTAATAGTATCTGTTTTCCACACAAATGTCTATTAAAGCTTAAAATTATATAAACCATACTTGTAAACACTGTCTCTCCACTCTATTTCTGTTCTAATGCTGTTGATGATTTTTGTGCTTTTATTTTCTCAATTCACACAATTAACTTTCTATGCTTTATTTGGTCTCTGAAAGCCTGGATAATTGTCCGTTCAAAGGGTGAAGACAAATTTCTGGGTTGTCTAATTATTCTTCTCAACCATCATAAAGTTTAACTCATTGTTAAGTGATGTATTTTAGTTAGATAAATGACTACAACCTCAAACTCTTCCTCCTGGTGTCATACCCACTAACTGGTGTCCTTACAGGAAACAGCAGTTAATTTCATGCAATTGGAAGTACAGGCAGGGGACACAAGGAGGGGGCATCACCCTCTATGTCAATGAGCAGCTGGAGTGCATGGAGCTCTTCCTGGGGATGGATGAGGAGCTGACCAAGAGCTTGTGGGTCAGGATTAAAGACTGGGCAGGGACACGTAACATTATAGTTATGTTCTGCAGACCACTTGATCAGGAAGAACAAACAGATGAGGCCCTCTACAGACAGATAGAAGCAGCATCATTTTCACATGCCCTGGTCCTCATGGGGGACTTCAATCACCCCGACATCTGCTAGAGGGACAGCACAGCAGGGCATAGGCAATCCAGGAGGTTCCTGGAATGCAGTGATGACAATTTCCTTCTCAAAGGGATAGAAGCGACAACAAGGAGAGGTGCTTTGCTGGACCTCATTCTCACCAAGGAATGTGGGGAATGTGAAGCTCAAGGGCAGCCTTGGCTGCAGTGACCATGAAATAGTGAAGTTTACAATCCAGAGGGCTACGAGGATGGAGCACAGCAAGCTCACTGTCCTGGACTTTGGGAGAGCAGACTTTACCCTCTTCAGGGATCTGCTTGGTAGAGTACCATGGGACAAAGCCCTGGAGGGAAGAGGAGCCCAAGGAATCTGGTTAATATTCAAGTAACACCTCCTCCAAACTCATGAGAGATGCATCTCAGCAAAGAGGAAGTTGGGCAAAAATGCCTGGAGACCTGCATGGATGAAGAAAGGGTTCCTGACCAAACCCGAACAGAAAAATAGAGGCTTACAGAGAGTGGAAGCAAGGACAGATAACCTGAGAGTGAGACAGAGATGATGTCCAAGCGGCCAGGGATTAGGTTAGGAAAGAATTACATTTGGCCAGGCACATCAAGGGCAGCAAGAAAGGCTTCTATAGGTACATATCAGTAATAAAAGGAAGACTAGGGAAAATGTGGGCCCTCTCCAGAAGGAAACGGGAGACCTAGTCGCCCAGGATATGTAAAACGAAGAGGTACTTAATGACTATTTTCCCTCAGTCTTCACTGGGAAGAACTCTAGTAACATAGCACAAGCCCCAGAAAGCAAAGGCAGGGACTGTGAGAATGAAGAAACACGCACTGTAGGAGAAGATCAGATTCAAGACCATCTAAGGAATCTAAAGGTGCACAAATGCGTGTGACCTGAAAAGTTGCTGCTTCTCACTCATTTCTCACTCCTGTCTCCAAGCTGCTGCAGCACATAAGTTTTTTTCCATTTCTTCAATCTGCTCTCCCAGAGGCCCAACCAGCATCACTCATGGTCCAGCTCTGACCAGCGGCAGGTCCCTTTTGTAGCAGCTGGAGCTGGCTCCTCTCTGACATGGGCAGCTGCTGGGCTCTGCTCAAAAAGGCCAAACTTGCAGCCCCCCACTACCAAAACCTTGACATGTAAACCCAATACAGGAGATCAGTAATGAGTGATATTCTTCAAGGGGTCAGTATTGGGAGTGGTGCTGTTTAGCATCTTTGTTGGTGACATGAACACTGGGACTGAGAGCACCCTCAGCAAGTTTGCTGATGACACTGAGCTGTTTGATGCGGCCAACACACTGGAGAGAAGGAATGCCATCCAGAGAGGGACTTGGGCAGGCCTGAGAGGCGGGCCTGTGCAAACCTCATGGAGTTCAACAAGGCCACCTGAAAGGCCCTGCACCTGGGCCAGGGCAATCCCAAGCCCAAATACAGGCTGGGGGGAGAACGAATTGAGAGCAGCCCTGAGCAGAAAGATGTGGGGGATTTGGTGGATGAGAAGACTGACATGAGCCAGTAATGAGCCCTTGCAGCCCAGAAAGCCAACCGTACCCTGGCCTGCACCAACAGCAGCATGGCCAGCAGGGCGAGGGAGGGGATTGTCCCCCTCTGCTCTGCTCTCATGAGACCCCATCTGGAGCCCTGCGCTCAGCTCTGGGGTCCCAGCACAAGAAGGACAGCGACCTGTTAGAGCGAGTCCAGAGGAAGGTCATGAAGATGATCCAGGGGCTGTAGTACCTATTGTATGAAGACAGCCTGAGGGAGATGGGGTTGTTCAGCCTGGAGAAGAGAAGGCTCTGGGGAGACCTTATAACAACTTCCCAATACCTAAAGGGGGCCTACAGGAAAGCTGGGGAGGGACTCTTTGTCAGGGAGCGAAGGAGTAGGACAACAGGGAATGGTTTTAAATTTAAAAGGGTAGATTTAGATTAGAAACTAGGAATTTTTATTTTTATTTTTTTATTTTTTATTTTTTTTACTCTGAGTGTGGTGAGGCACCTGAACAGGTTGCCCAGAGAAGCTTCTATTGTTATTTGGTCAAACAATTTGTTATGTAAATATATGTCAAAGAAGCTTTCCTTAGTTTTAGAACAAACAGGAGGCTTTCTGTTATTTTGCCTTTTCATATAACATCTCAAATTTAGACTAGATGGTGTATAAAAGACCTTGAGACCTGCAAAAACTGAATAGCCCTCTACTGACATTTACAGAAAATGTTAAATTACTGGGACGTTGTACATTGTAACAGCTCTCAATTACTGATTTGTAGGAAAGCACACAGTACAGGAAAATCTGTATTGGAACTGCCTGGGGCCCTCTGAATTTATCAGAATGCAAGAACATTTTGTTTTTCAGCTTTTCCGCTTTGGAGGCAAAAATATCTTTTAAAGGTCATGCAGGTTTTTTTGTTTTGTTTTTTTCCTACTCCTGAAAAATCTTTTATTTTAATTACATGTTCTTGTTTTGCACATGCCATATATTAAGGAAAGAATATAAGCACAGGAAAGTTTATATAACCAAAGGAAAAAAAAAAAAAAAAAAAAGAGAGAGAGAGAGATGCAATTGCCTAATTCTGATGTCTGAATTAGTTGCAGATTCTTTCTCAGTTTCATATGCAGTGCTAGAATTTTCTCTTATTTATACTTATGGATGCCAGCGCTTTTCAAAAAGTGAGGTGTCCACTGCTAAACAGATAGTCCTCTTCCTTCTTTACTTTGAAAGGCAATTTTATAATTTTGCAGTTCCTGGGTAGAATTAATTAGTATCCCACCTAACTTCATTGTTGTAAGAAGAAAAAAAAATGGAGAAAAAGGGAAAAAAAATGCAAGCTATCTTTGTTGGACAACCTTCAGCAAGTTTGCAGATGACACCAAGCTGAGAGGTGCAGTTGGTAACAACAGAAGGAAGGGAAGCCATCCAAAGGAACCTGGACAAGCTAGACAAGTGGGCCCAAGTGAACCTAAAGAGAGTCAACAAGTCCAAGAACAAGATACTCCACCAGGGTTGGAGCAATTCCAGACTGGGAGAAGAACTCATTGAGAGCTGCCCAGTAGAGAAGGACTTGGGGGTCCCGGTGGATGAAATGTTTGACATGAACCAGCAGTGTGTGCTTGCAGCCCAGAAGTCTGCAAGGAGGTGAGGAGGGCTGATTGTCCGCCTCTACTCTGCCCCATGAGGTCCCACTTGTAGTACTGTATCCAGATCTGGGGGCCCCAGCACTAGAAAGATGTGGACATATTAGAGCAGGTCCAAAGGAGAGACACAAAGATGATTTGAGGGCTGGAGCTGGGTTTGTTCAGCCTGGAGAAGAAAAGGCTCCAAGGAGACCTTGTTGTGGCCTTTCAGTACTGAAAGGAGGCTTATAAAAAAGATGGAGAACAACTTTTACATGGGCACACAATGACAGGACAAGGGGGAATGATTTTAAACTAAAAAAGGGGAGATTTAGTTGAGATGTTAGAATGAAATTCTTCACTCAGAGGGAGGTGAGGCACTGGAACAGGTTGCTTAGAGAAACTGTGGATGCTCCACCCCTCGAGGTGTTCAAGGCCAGGCTGGATGGGGCCTTGGCCAGCCTGATCTAGTGGGTGGCATCCCTGCCTATGGCAGGGGGGTTGGAACTAGACGGCCTTTCCTGTTCCTTCCAACCGATGACATTCTATGGTTCTCTGACATTGGTGTAGCATAAATGACTTTCAAAGACTGTTTATTCTATTAGATTTGATAGTCACTACCACTTAATATATTTATTAAGAAATAATATATTTACATCTGAACATTATTTGCAACAAAATACAGTAGAAGTATGTGCTTGTCTAATTTGGAAGGTATACAGGTTTAAAGCAACAGGGGTTGGATCCACAGAATTATTGAAGTGCAAAGAAACACCTAAATTCAAGATTTATATTGACAAATCCCTTCTTCTTTGCCATCTTAACCTTGGAAACACCTATTCTCAAACATTGATATATCTTCCAGGACTTGCCATCTAAGATGCTTCTATTAGCAGGAGAAATTGTTTGTTGTGCCAGGAAGCGAGCATGCTCATTCCCTCAAGGTATGTGGCATAGATTGGATCTCAACACAATGGACTGGGGCTTATCTCTGAGCTTCTAAGCCCCACTGCCACTTATCCCACTTCAGGTGTTTCATGTCAGGAGATCATGAACATTGAAGGGACAGTGCTTCCTTGTTAAACTGGGAGGAGAAAAAAAAAGGGTTCCAAAACTCTTGTTAATGCCTAAAGTTTTGTCTGCCTTAGGACTGGTATCATATGTCCTAGGCATGTGCCACTGACTAGTGAAACAGATGAATGTTCAGACTTTCATATCAGTCTTTTTAGTCTACTATTAGTCTACTACTTTTTTAGTCTACTACTTTTAGCCTACTATTTCCTCCCATATACAGCACAGGTAAGTTGTCATTAACAGACTCTACAGTGAATTCTGTCAAGAATAAAGCTTTCTTAAAGTCAGGTATTATAATTCTTGATTGCTATAACACTAAGTAATACATATGACAGCTACGATATAAAACAACATTTGAGCCTTGCTTCTTGCCTACTTTACTAAGAAAATCTGAACACATCATCAGATTTAGGGTTCCAGTGGGCTGTTGGGTGTAGGTAATAGATTTTGTGTAACTTAACGTAGTTGATTATTATAGCCATATGTGCACTGTCCATACAGGTTCATACAGAGCTACAAAACTTTCTTTCTAATAGGACATCTTTTATGACTTTTTTCAAAGAAATGCAACTAAATGACAAGTTCAATAAATAGGGTGAAGAAAAATAAATAAGATACCAGGGCACAAAAAAAAGAAAATCAAGATTGCCAGTATGTGTAGGGGAGAAGGAATAGAGGAAAATAAGTGGAAGATTCCATCTCCAAACAGAATGTTTATTTTAGCCATGCCTAACTCTAATGTGAATATCAAGTGCTACTCCTCTCTTTGTGGCACAGGCACCTTTTTTTCCTTATTGTGTGCCTTGAACAAGAAAGAATGTATAAAGTTCTTGCTTGTTTTGTTATGCTTAGTTTCAAATCTTAGCCTTCCAAAACAAACATGAACATTTTCTTAGAGCTGTGATTTCAAGGTACAGAAGTCAGAAAGGCATGCTCAGTTGAGTTTATATTTGATTTACATCTCAAAGGCTTTGCTCACAAGCAAGGTCCTCAAGCATTATGTTGTTTTAATAGAAAGTTTAGATTCAGCCACCAGACAAATGGTTTGACAAGTTGTGGCCCATCAGCCTAAATTAAACTGCTGCCCTACAGCAGAAACGTACATGTTTTTTTAATAACCATAGTTAAGATAACCTTAGTTAACATAGCCTTGTAACAGAGTTCAATCTCTAAACCATGAATACCAGTCTATTTTAGATGACCTTTGAAAGATGCCTTTCTCATGCTAACTTGACAAATAGCCAGCACTAATTTTCTTTATTATTTCAATTTATTTATTTATTTGTTTATTTATTTTAGAATGGATAATATTAAACAGGTTAATTAGCGGGTTATCCCTGTTATTGTGCTGGTTTGCTTAGCATGGCAATCATTCAATCACTCAAAATCACACAAGCCAGTCCTTTTGTAGGAGCAATAGACACTGACCTTTGATTTAGAAAGAGTATTGGTTCAGTGCTGTTTTGTGCCTATCAGTAGAAGACTTCCTTGTTTGAATTAGATGTATATCGGAAGTGTCCTACCTTTGACTTTAAATTAGTGGCACAGACATCTGTTAGATTAGCTTGTTTGGCTTCTTCCCAAATGAGAACTGCAGGGGTGGAAAACAACACGACTTGAGATTATTTGCCTCAGAGAATTGTTGTTTTCAATTTTTCTCTCTGTCAGTTCCAAGCTGTGTTTTATGTGCAGTACACTCTTCTCCAATCCTTTGATATACTACTGTTTGCGTTGCTCTGAAACTGTGTTTAAAGACTCTGCTTAAGAGGTTATCAAGAAGCAGACAGCTAAGGCATTTGGGAGTTTTCCTAAAAGAACTACTGTCCCCTCTAGAGTTTCAAACCAGAAGAGTGGTAATTGCCACTACTGGTAATTACTTTTGCAGGTGAAAGATGCAAACTTGATATGATATGATTAGTTTGTTGACTAAGAAACAGACAACTAATACATTTTGCTATTCTGATTATTTCTGTTTGTCTGGTTTGTGGGTTCACACCTGCTCTTCCTATCTGCAGTTCTCTTAGTAGGGGTTTGTGTGACTTTTTAAAAATGCATTTGAAGTCATTCTTTACCAAATAAAATTGTAGCAACTCTGATACATTTGCAAGGGCAAAAAGATATATCTTATGTTTCATATATACATTTCCATTAATTATCTTGAATATTGTATTTTATAGATGTCTCAAAATCTAGTTCTTGAAAAATGTTGCTTGGTGTGAAAGAGATTCTCTCTCCTACCTACTCATCATCATTACTTTCAAGGGACTGCTCTGAACATTGCAGGTTGTTGGTGGCAATCTGTGATACTTAGCCTGTACTGGCACTTCTATAAGCAAAGTGAAACAAAACAAAACAAAACAAAACAACAACAACAACAACAAAACCCTGCTGGCCAGAGATTCTGCCACTTGGGAGAATGGTAGAGGTGCATTTTTATTTTCTAATATATAAGACCATTGCCCTAGACCTTTGTTCATTTTAGCTTTTGTGAATATGCTACAAAACTTGAGACATAATCTTGTTTTATGCAACTAAATGTTCACTGTGTACATTTCCAAGTAAGTTATCTAGAGGACTTTCTAGGTGATTATCTCTAGCATCGCCATGACTATTCACCACAATGAAACTGGCATAGATTTTACTGCAAAGAAAAAACTGTGTGGATAGATTTTTTTTTCCCCGCATTTTATTATTGTTGTAATAGTTAGAGCTACAGTTTTGTGCCAAATCAACTTTTAAATGTTGCCTCTGACATTCACGTAAAGGCAGACATCATTCCAATTTCTCAATTTCTCTACTTTTCAAATAGACTCCTCGATACAGTTTCAGGTTGACTGACTTCAGCTGGTTAAACATAGCCAGACACAATCTGGAAGCTTATGGTGCTTGCAACTTCTATCAGCTGTGACATTCCCTAACACTTTTCTGTATTTAGTTCCATTTTTCAGCTATGATGTGAATATCAATCAAATCTCACTGTATCAGATCTTCTTGCCACAGTAGTCTAATACAATATCACAAAAGCTCAATTCAGTTGTGTTAATGCCCACTTTCCCTTCCCTTCCCTTCCCTTCCCTTCCCTTCCCTTCCCTTCCCTTCCCTTCCCTTCCCTTCCCTTCCCTTCCCTTCCCTTCCCTTCCCTTCCCTTCCCTTCCCTTCCCTTCCCTTCCCTTCCCTTCCCTTCCCTTCCCTTCCCTTCCCTTCCCTTCCCTTCCCTTCCCTTCCCTTCCCTGCCCTGCCCTGCCCTGCCCTGCCCTGCCCTGCCCTGCCCTGCCCTGCCCTGCCCTCCCCTCCCCTGCCCTGCCCTGCCCTCCCCTCCCCTCCCCTCCCCTCCCCTCCCCTCCCCTTCCCTTCCCTTCCCTTCCCTTCCCTTCCCTTCCCTTCCCTTCCCTTCCCTTCCCTTCCCTTCCCTTCCCTTCCCTTCCCTTCCCTTCCCTTCCCTTCCCTTCCCTTCCCTTCCCTTCCCATTTCTGTACAAATCAAGAGGCAGAAGTTAAGAAGAAATGATTCTTCACAGTTTTGCAGTTGACATGAGATCTTCCACAGCCAGTGGCTGTAGGACTAGAACTTCTGTTCTAAGCAGAATCTGGCAAAGTTTGAAATCCCATATTCAGGTCATTTCCTCTGCCACAGAATTTCAAACCAGCTCATTCAGCTCTAGTTCCGTAACAGCAGGCCTGTACCGTTGCTTTAGTTCACTTCTAGTCAGTTTACCTAAGGCAAGAAAAATCTTCACGCGCAATCCAAGCTGAAGACAATTACATTAGGGAAGGCTTGTCTTAGTGGAAGTGTTTTCTGTGGTGATATTAAGTACGCTTGCCTGATCATTTGAAAAAGAGCAGAAAAGCTCTTAGCCTTGAAAGTGAGGACTAATGCTTCACTCCTTAACCAGACCCACAGCAGAGAATCATAACTCTGCAGGAAACAACTTTTTTTCACAAACCTGTCTTACACCAGAAGACTTTATTGGTTCAACCATTTTCACCAGTCACAATAGGGCAGCCATAGATGTTGTGGACAGAAATAGACTTTATTTCTGAAGTCATCCAAGCATGTAGTTTCCCTGTTCTGTTCCTTAGAATCATAGAATCATTCAGATTGGAAAAGACCTCAAAGATCCCCTAGTCCAACCTTTAACCTAGTACAAAAGTCCACCGCTAAACCATGCTACTAAGTTCAACATCTGCATGATTTTTGAAGAACTCCAGGGATGGTGACTCAACTAGTTCCACAGGCAGACTATTCTAATGCCACATGACCCTTTCAGTAAAAAAAAAAAAAAAAAAAAAAAAAAAAAGTCCTAATATCCAACCTAAACCTCCCCTGGTGTAACTTGAGGCCATTTCCCCTCGTCTTATTACTCGGTGTTTGGGAGAAGAGCACAATCCCCACCTTGCTACAACCTCCTTTAAGGTAATTGTAAAATACAATAAAGTCTCCTCTGAACCTCCTTTTCTCCAGGCTAAAAACCTCCAGCTCCCTCAGCCACTCCTCATAAGACTTGTTCTCTTGACCCTTCCACCATCTTCATTGCCCTTCTCTGGACGTGCTCCAGCACCTTGATGTCCTTCTTGTAGTGAGAGGCCCAAAACTGAACACAGTGTTTGAGGTGAAGCCTCATGAGAACCTAGTACAGGGGGACAATCACTTCCCTAGTTCTGTTAACCATGCTATTTCAGATACAAGACAGGACGCTGTTAGCATTCTTGGCCACCTGAGCACACTACTGGCTCATACTCAGCTAGCTATTGACCAATACCGCCAGGTCCCTTTCTACTGGGCAGCTTTCCAGCCACTCTTCCCCCAGCCTGTAGTGTTGTATGGGGTTGTGCCCGGAGTGCAGGACCCAGCACTTAGCCTTCTTGAACTTCATACAGTTGGCCTCAGCCCATTTGTCCACCCTATTCAGATCCATCTATCATTCATGTCCTTTTTTTTTTTTTTTTTTTTTTTCCCACAGGACATGAGCGAATGAAATGGAGCAAATTTCCTGCGCTGATTTGCATGAAATCTTGAAAAAAATTATGGTAATTTCAAGGCATGTACAGTCATGACTGTGACAGTATTAAACATGCTTTTCTGGTTATGAAGAATATAATTTCACATAGAAAGATGAGCAAAGGATAACTTACAAACAACATCTCAAAAAGAAAATTATGGGAGGCCCAAAATATGCACTGTGCTCCTAACCTGTAACTCATATTAGGAAAAAAATATATATATACTAGTGCCTAACCAAAGCATTTGGTAGCTTTTAATTCATTTGTCTTTATCTGTAAATCCAGTTATCTTGATCTCCAAAATATTTGGATTTTGGTAGATGGCACTGAGTTTTATGAAACTGATTACTGACTATCCTCAAGAAAAGTAAGCTCAGAGAGGAATGTGTCACTGTGTATCAATACCTGAAGGAAGGATGTAAAGAAGACAGAGTCAGATTCTTATCACTGTTACCCAGTGATAGACCAAGTGACAACGGACTACCATTAAAACAGAAGTTAATTTTAAACGTAAGTAAAAACATTTAATTAATTAATTAATTAATTTATTTATTTATTTATTTTTACTCTGAAGGTGATTGAACAGAAGAGCATGCTGCCCAGAGAAGTTATGGAGTCTCTGTCCCTTAAGATATTCAGAATTCAACTAGATGCAGTCTGGAGCAAGGTCTTCAAATGCTCTCCATCTCCAGACATCCCTTCCAGCTTCAGCTGTTTTGTGGACTCCTTATTCTGAGTACAAGTTCAAAGTGTCAATACTACTGCTATTCTTCCAGTTTGCCTTTTCTGAGATCTAGTTCAGATAACTATCCTGAAAATGAAGATCTTCTAAGAGTAAGGTAACAAACGAACCATCAATTCTTTATTTTAGCAAGATAAAGTCTGCAGTGAAAACACTGTGTTCCATTTCAACAGTAACATCATGGAAGAAATCATTTCACCTAGCTCAGGAATGTCTATGGCTCAGGAATTAGAAAAGCCAGGAGGCCTGAAATTGAAGTTATGTAACACAATGAAAAAGTATGATTATATTCTTCTCACACTATTATCTTTGAAAACCCACAATTTGGGAGCTAAATGTCAGTTCAGGAGGGCTATTAATGTTGGAAATAAATGTATATGAGTAGATTTTTCAAAGTGCACAAACGCTCTCAGAATACTGAAAGAAACCTGTGGTGCACAGAAAGGATTTCAGCAAGAAGCTGTCATTCTGTAGTCTCCTGCTTGCCAAGACAATTTGGAATGGCAAAAGTTTCTAAACTGCCAAGAATAAATTTAGAAAGAATGATGCCTTGAATGTTCAAGAGTGCCTACATAAACAACTTTATTTTTTCAGAAGTTCTGGACACATCCTGTTTGAAAGAACTTAAAATTAGTTCTCTGGGCCCTGTTCAAAGCCAATGCTAAAAGTTGAAATCTTTCCTTTTATACTCAAGGTATTTGTACATTGAAAGTGTTAGACCAACAGCAAAATTAGAAGTCCAAATAATTAGAGCAGAGTAAGCAGACTCATCTTTCTGAGTTGAACAGTATTTCTTTCTTTTTTATTTTTTCTTTTCTTTTTTAACAAATACCTATCTTTATGATCTTAATTTTAAAGTATGGCAGGGAAAAGCAAAATTACCCTCATGTTGCCACAAACTAATCAAAATGTATTTTTACTATTGCCTCTTCAATTAGTTCACAAGAAGATCTAAGCCAGATATTAGAATATTATAAGTATAGAATTATATATATATATAAAATATAGTATTATATATATAATTTATAATTTAATTTATAATTTTATATATATAACATATATATACTTTTTTTTTTTACTTTTTTTTTTTTTTTTTTTTTTTTTTTTTTTTTTTGATCAAGGAAGCTTGAACCTTGAAACTGATGAGGACTCACTCCCACGTTGCTGGGTTCAGCACAGTCTGCCAGTGTCCCCATTTTTGCTGCATTTTATAATACTGGTATTAGTGCCGACAGATTGGTCATGACTGTATGATGTTTTTTCAACTCTTTTTATATCCTGAGTCTTTCTAGAACCATAAAGTAGATAAAGATAGCCTAGATAGAAGAATCTTGGCTCTAGTTTCTTATTCTTATATAAATTTCTGTGAATGTGTATTTTAAGTTTATTTCCCAGACAGACTTCAGTTTTCTAAACCATGTGCTAAGGTAGCAGATATGCATTGTTCTCATCACCCATTTCCTTGGGAGTCTCAAAATGGAAAACTGGCAATCATTTACTTTCTTCTCTACTATTGCTGCTTTCCTCATTATTGTTAAAAATAAATAAATAAATAAATAAAAATAAACTAAACCTCTCTGGATTTTTGTGAAGTTCCCTCCTTCAAAAACTGTGCAGTTGTAGAGCAAAATCTAGAGCACTTAAAACTCAGAAGGTTGAAACTTTTGCTTTCTTGTTTCTTCCACATTTCTTCAACTTCATAAAATATTTTGAAAGATCTTTCTGTTCTTAAAAAAACAGTATGCATGCAGTCCCTAGAAAAGAAGTAAAAGATATAAAATACCTTTCAACTGTCTATTTAGGAATGTGGTGGTTTTACTCAGCTGGGCAGCTGGGCTTCACCACAACTGCTCTCTCACTCCCCCTCCTCAAAGGGAAACAAGAAAATATGATGGAAGGGGCTTAAGTGTTGAGATAGGGGCAGGAAGATCATATAACAATTATTGTCATGGGCGAAACAGACAGCATAGGGAGATTAATGTTGTTTATTGCCTGTCACTAGCAGACTAAAACTGTGAGAAACTAAAAGCAAATTAAAACCACCTTCACCCCATCCACTCTCTTCCACTTTTTCCCCCCTGAGCAGCGCAGGGGAACGGGGAATGGGAGCTGTGGTCAGTCCCTGATGCTTTGTCTCCATCGCTCCTTCACGGTCCCTCTCTGCCCCTGCTCCACGTGGGGTCCCTCCCATGGGATGCCATCCTTCCCGAACTGAGCCTGCAGGGTCTGCCCACAGGCAGCAGCTCTTCAGAAACTGCTCCCACACAGCTCCATACCACAGGGTCCATCCATCCCCCAGGAGCAAACTGCTCCAGCATGGGTCCCCCACGGGTGGCAGCTCCCCCCAGACCCCCTGCTCCTGCGTGGGCTCCTCTCCACGGGCTGCAGCTCTGGCCCGGGGCCTGCTCCTGCAGGGGCTCTCCATGGGCCGCAGCCTCCTCCAGGCCACATCCACCTGCTCCACTGGGGGCTCCTCCACGGGCTGCAGCATGGAGATCTGCTCCATGTGGGACCCCTGGGCTGCAGGGGGACAGCCTGCTCCACCAGGGGCCTCTCCACAGGCCACAGGGGAACTGCTGCTGCGTGCCTGGAGTACCTCCTGCCCTCCTGCTGCACTGCACTTGGGGGCTGCAGAGCTGCTTCTCACTCCTCACTCTCCCAGCTGCTGTTCTGCATCACATATTTTTTTTTCCCTTTCTTCAATCTTCTCTCCCAGATGCCCAACCAGCATTGCTCATGGCCCAGCTCTGGCCAGCGGCGGGCTCCTATTGGAGCCGATGGAGCTGGCTCCTCTCTGACATGGGGCAGCTGCTGGGCTCTGCTCAGAGGCCACTCCTGCAGCTCCCCTGCTGCCAAAACCTTGCCATGTAAATCCAATAAATAACTCCCCAAGTATGACTTGTTATAACTAACATTGTGACTGTACTGCCTCCTACTGTCCACCTAAGACTTTGCAGGTTGTTTTGGTTAGAAAGTACCAGGAATTTTACTTGTCATCAAACGGCAACGTCACAATTATGTCTCTGTTCCCTCAACCAACTTTTGCTTAGTTTAGTTGATTAGATAACAATGTAATTATTTTGGTTCAGAAAAACTAGGATTACACCCGAGATTTGAACATTAAAATATGAAGTAGTGAATTGATCACTCTTCCATTATGACAAATGCTTACATTCATGAAAGACAAAACAATCTATTTCATAAAATAAGTGTTATAAATAAATTTGATAGTTGAAGAACATCTAACATTCAAAATACAACTTAAATATAAGAGTCTTCTTTCACTGTCTTTTTAGCATATATGGAGATATTACAATTAACATCCCACATTTTTTCTTGGTACCATATTCTGGAATACACAACCAAGAAAACCGTGACTATTCTTTGCATTCTGCTGTTTGCAGGAACATCTGACATCTCAAGTCAGAATGCTCTCTCATTAACAATGCAAGTTAGGCACCTCTCCCTCTCTCTTTCTCTTTTTTTCCCCACTGCTTTGTGCACATCACTGAAGGCTATCCCAAAACACAAAATGTTGTTACCTGATGCAGTTGAAAACAGTTTTACTTAATCATTTTGTTCATTAGAATGCACTAACTTATTGCTCAGATGAACACTTGTCTACATGCCTAAACAACATAAGTATTCTAAGGATAGCTTTTGCAAGTGAGTCATGTAAATTAGCCACATACAAATGTTAGCCACATTAACATTAGCCACATGTTAAGGATATTCTAAGAAGTAAATGAATGGATAAATTTGCAGAGCTTTTCAGAGGTTCATACAAAAATTATATGTGATGGGTGCTATTCTCTTTCGCCCATTCATATTTAAGTTTTCCCCAGGGAGGGGTGTGGGGTTGAACAAAATTAAAACTGTCATTTAAATTACTTTTCCACTGAAAACAGCAGAAGACAATAAAGCCTAGAATCCTAAGCAGTTCATAAAAAAATGGATATGGCAATATTAATGAAATCCACGAACAGAAATATAATAGGGGTGTTCCTCAAATATAACTCACAGGACCATATTCAGCTCTGGTAAACAACTGCATAGCTAAAAAATTATTTCTTCATTAGCACTTGTAAGTGACTGTGGCAAAACTGACCTAAGGCTAGAATATCATGTATGTAAGTATCCAGGAGAATGTAGCTCCTTGAACAGGGCACGTCATTAGACAGCAAATTCTGAGAATTACTTTACGCAGTGAATACTACCATTGGTTCAGACCAAGTTACTTAAATACAAGCCAGTGCATTCACCCATAAGCAGTGTCTTATCCATCTCATATGCCTGGTATTAACTCTCAGCTTATCCAGCTGTGGTTTATCTTGTAGGCTTTAAACTGCTCCCCAGGAGGAATCATAGTGCATAAGTCAGGCAACACAGTATCCATTTTCCTGCTACTCCAACTATTTCGTTTAGCTTTTTTAAATGTACAGCATGTTCATTTCCAGAAATTATACTCTCTTGTCTTCAAAAGAACATTGAAGGCAATATTCTAGTGAAGTCAGCAGAGCCAGATGTTTAATTTGCCACAATAACCTAAGAAATTCTTCAGTGGGTGCATATCGTCATTAAAGTTGCAACAGACAGATAACAAATAAAAAGGATAGAATAAAATTTGTGGGAGGAGAAGCTACATTTTGGGGTGAATGTGTGAATCCCTCACACTACTACATTGTTCTCAATGTAATGAATAGTATGCACAAGCTCAAACTCCCGTATAGAGCAGATCATTTATATTTAAAAGCAATTCCTGACTTCAGAGTTTTCCAGAATTAAAAAAAAATAAAAATAATAAAATAAAATAAAATAAAATAAAATAAAATAAAATAAAATAAAATAAAAAGATTTAGCAATTAGTCTCACAGACTGATTTTTTCATCAAGACTGTATGTACCTCTATTCATATCTATAGGTAATGTCAAGGTAAAGCAACATTCAATAATTACATTGCCCTTGTCCCTCTAGAAATTAAAACACAATGCACCTTATCCCTGTCACAGTGGAAATGAGAAAATAGGGTTGCAGGGTTGCAGTGGTCCTTGATAATTACATTTATCCAATAACATAATTATACCATATGAATTGATATTGGAAATGTACGTTATAAAACAACCACTGATGACAAACACACTATATTGGAAGACAGTAGCATATATTGCACATACATTTTTTTTTAATGCTTTGACTACTGTGCAGAGCTGCCACATAAGGTTTGAAATATGTAAATTTTAAGCTAAGGTCTTAGAAACATAAAATATTGCATGCAGAAAAGAAAGAAGATACAAATCACCGACGTTTTGTGAAGATAGAAGGTAAAACATTTCCTTGTGCTGTACTTGTAGTTGGTTTAGCACACCACAGTATATGTTTTCAGACAGCTCAGATGTTCTGCCACAAAGGTATTGCCCTTATTTTTTCAGCTTAAAACCAGGCATTTTCAAAGAAATCATATTAACACCAGTGTTCAAAAAGAAGAAAATAAAGCATCTTCTTTTTACAGAAAATTATGTCTTTTGCAAAGGTGTTGCTGAGGAAAGCATTCAATGCATCATTAGCTGTTGGGAAAGGGACGTCTTAGGAAATGTTTGTTAATCTGTTATATTAGAAAAGACCTTATAAATAACTTACACTTAAAAATGGCATTATTCATCTTTCTTTTACTCTCTAAGGTAATAAAAAATAAAAATAAATAAATAGAAAAAAACAACTCTAGTACTTTGTTCAGTGGTCCTCTTCCCTTTATTTTTTTTATAGCCATAAAAATACAATAGCCTAGAAAAATATATAATCACTATTATTACAAAAAGTAATTTCTGTAATACATTATAATTTTTTCTACTTTAGCTCTCCTGTTGACACGACTCTTAAACCTTAAAAACAGCAACTTTTTTTTTTTTTTTTTCAAATTATTATTTTTCCCTTTTCATTCAATACTAGGTTATCTTGATATATGAGAAAGTACTGTCCTGTTAGTTTATGCTCTTGGATAATTACACATTATATACAGCATGATATTTAAATGGATCCCTAGATGTTCCTATTTATTGAGCTGGTTGTCAAGCATGATAAATAAGGCTGCTTTTACTGCACTCAGATATTGTGGCTCTTAAACACTAAGGCCTGTACAGTCTGTGATTCATAGGTAGTTCTCTTTCAATTCCCTTTTTTTCCCTTGTGGGGGGAAAAAAAATAAAAAAATCCTTTTGGGTCAAAATCATAGCAAATTTTAGAATGCTTCCTTTTAGAAACCTTTAGGATTTTTCATCTATCAACAATTCTCAACTGATATGATATTTCTTAAAAATTTGCTTATGAATTCTGGTTTTCAAAACAATACATTCCAGGTCACATGCTTGTCTTGGCATGGTTTTGTTATGGCAAAAAATGTCTAGAAGGCAATTGAGATTAGCTAAAACTCTTTTTGAAATAATCTAAAAACACAAATAACCAAATAAATTAAAATATAGAAATAAAGTTTGAAAGCTTTAGCATGTGCTCTGTAGTATCTTGGTCTTTCATTTAGTGTAGGATTAGGTGACTAGCAGATAACTGAGTATAAATATTAAGAATTATACAATTAGAGCCACAATTATAGCCACAAAGATGATCAGAGGGCTTGAGCACCTCTCCCATGAAGACAGCTGGAGGGAGTTGGGGTTGTTCAACTTTTAATAAAAACTGAAAAAGACACTTTAAACTATATATCAACAATGGGAATATTAATATAAAAAACAATCAATAGATAACAGAGCTTATGCTAAGATGAATTGCTTTAAGATACAATTTTTGTAGCAGAATTTCTGTGAAACTTGCAGAAGGTTGTTGCAAGATAGAATGACATTGAGACAGATTTTGACAGGCTTGAGAGTGCAAACCTCATGAAAATTCTTCACCTGGGTCAGGCAAATACCAAGCACAAATACAGACTGGGTAGAGAATGGATTGAGAACAGCTCTGAGATAAAAACTTGGATGTGTTGGATAATGTGAAGATCACCATTAGCCAGCAATGTGTGCTTGCAACCCAGAAAGCCAACCGTACCCTGGGCTGCACCAACAACAGCGTGGCCAGCAGGGCGAGGGAGGGGATTGTCCCCCTCTGCTCTACTCTCGTGAGACCCCACCTGGAGCCCTGTGCTCAGCTCTTGGGCCCCCAGCAAAGGAAGACCATGGATGTATTAGACTGAGTCCAGAGAAGGGCCACAAAATGATCAGAGGACTGAACCACCTCTCCAATGAAGACAGGCTGAGGGAGTTGGAGGTTTTCAACCTGGAGAAGCGAAGGCTCCGGGGAGACCTTACAGCGGCCTTCCAATACCTAAAGGCGGCTACACGAAAGCTGGTGAGAAACTCTTTGTCAGGGAGTGAAGGGATAGGACAAGGGGGAATAGCTGCCCAGAGAAGCTGTGGATGCTCCATCTCTGGAAGTGTTCAAGGCCAAGCTGGATGGGGCTTTGAGCAACCTGGTCCAGTGGGAATTGTCTCTGCTAATGGCAGGGGTATTAGAATTCAATGATCCCTATTGGTTCTTTCCAACCCAAACCATTCTATAATTCTGTAATTTGCCTGTAAATAGTAACTTTTAAAAATTTGTATATATTCTAAAAAGAAACATTTTTAACTTGGTGATAGGAGATTTGAGAACATATATGAAGTCTTAAAAAAGACAAGGTACGTGGTGAACAGCTTGATTTTATTTATGTAAGTTTTCGTTTTTCCCTGTCTACAGTTTCTAGTTCAGAGTATTTCCAAACAGAATATGGACATCCTTTTTCATCCTCCATCTTATATTCCATCATGGATATTCCCAATATCTGTTGAATTCAACCACTACTTGTGTTGTTGTCATACATAGCAACTCCACTCTTAAATCACAGTGACCTACTGGAGTACATCAAAATTCTGCTTTTTTGCGGGTGGTCTGGTTGCCCTTGAGATCACCCAGCAGTGTTGCTCTTTCCTAAACCTTTATGTTACCTCCTCTACTAGAGACCTGGCTTTCAGTTCTTTGTATTTCCCATGTGAAATCGTTCTGTGCAATTGTCATTTCCCCTATTGTAAAACTGCCAGTTTGTAATGCTTTGTTATCAGATTAGGCAAAGTGTGGTTGGCAAAACAGCACCATCACTGACCTTTTGTTGGTCAGTATCCAGAGTGATTCTACCTCCTCTAAATAGCAATTTTCATATCGTTGCTTGTTTCCACTCTGAATCAAATTATAAATCTTCTGCTTTGCCCAGGAAAGACAGAAGAGTTATTATTTATGATAGGTACATTTTCATTCATATCTGGAATGGTAATCTAAAAACTGGTTAAGAAAACTCATTTAGAGGAGGACTTCATGAGAGTCTTTCACCTCTGGTGGCATTTAGTGAGGTAAAAGTGATGCTACTAACTAATGCTGGCATGGTATCACCAGGAACATGGATTTGCCCTTTTTTTTTTTTTTTTTTTTTTTTTCCTCAGGGAAACTTTTTTAACGCATTTATTACACATACTTATGGGAATTATGCAAATGGAAGTACAAGAATAGTGTACTCTATTTTTTCACTTTGCAAAAGAATAACACTATTAATTGATAACAACATGAAATGCAGCTTTACAATGCAGGTGCCTTAACAGATAATAAATAAGAGATATGAAGTTATTGGAAGCTGCAGGGAGGAATCCACACTAGTTTTTATTCAGCGCGCCTTTGTAGGGAAGAGGGAGCAAGGAGCAAGTAAACTATTTCATGAAGAACATGTAGTACTGAATACCAATGAGGCATAACACACAGTGCTTTTGGTATGACAGACAAACAAAAACAAAAACAAAAAAACCTATTGGCATAGGAACAGGCATCAGCTCAAAGTTAGAAGTCACTCACAGTTAATTTCTTTATAAACTTAAGGATGTGCTTCACTTGTGAACAAATGGCCCCAGTCCTTCAAGCTTCTTTCTTTTGGATGAGGCAGGGGGAAGGTTGATTGGTGCATTCAACCTATTAGAGGTCTGAACAGACCACACTTAATGTGACCGCAAACTAAAATATTTCTCCAAGTCAGTTTTCCTCACCAGTGTGTTTTCTTCTGATTTCAGTAGGCAATTTCTAATGATAGTTTCATCATACACAGTGTTCCTCGAACTGTTAAAAAGGGACACAAATTTTCATCATCCATTCAAACAGCTTCATAGATATTTTCTTTCTTCTTTTTCTAATTAAGGATGATTTTGGTGAGTAAGGTTGTTGGATATTTGCATTTTACATTATATTTTAAGTGTCATATTGTAGGTATTAAAGTGAGCAGGTAAATACCTCTTTGTATAATCCAAATCACAGACAATACAAGTACAATAAAAACAGAATATTGTTCACATTCAATAAGAAAGCATGTTATAGAATCAGTATTATTGCAATTTAAACCTATGTTTAGAATCATTGATCGTAAATAAAAGAAACAATAAAAAACACAGTTAATAACATCTACATTACTTCAAAAATACTTCTCTGAGTGCCTAAATTAGGGTACTTGTATAGGATACGGCAAACTAAGTCTAAGCTCAATTTCATTCTATGGTGTTGTAGAGTGAAAACTAGAAAAATGTGGACTTTTTTTTTTTTTTTCTATAATAAACTCTAAGGTTTTATTTAATGACTAAAATGTTGTACAATGGAACCACGCATAAACATTTAAAAAAGAATGCAAAGGTAGTACACCATGAAACTTATTCATATCCCTAAAAGAAGAAAATGTGGACGACAAAAGTGGACATGGACTAAAAAAGTGATTGAATTTACTTGTGGAACACAAATCCACTTAACACCTGTATTGTATAACAGCTGACCTGTTCTCAGATTCTCCTCCTGATATCTGCCAGCATCCCCTTCTGGAGAGGTGGTGCTGGGCTGGATGTACTTTCATTCTAGCATAATATAATGATACCACGCTTCTCTGTTAATTAATATAGTAACAGGTACACAGACAGATATCTGGAAATGAGTCACTGACACCCTCTGTCTATCGTGGTGTTACATGAAAGCTTTGCTTATTCAGAATATTTCACAAGTTCTCATTTACTGACGCATGAGAGCACATGGGTCATATCCCCATCCAGAGTTCCAGTTTCAATATGCAGCACTCTGCCAGGCTTTGATGGCCTTTATGTTTCCGAAACAAAAATGTCAATGCTCAGTCCTTTGAGAATGTTGATCTGGGCATTGCATGCAGTTAGGATGTTTCACTAAGACAGCTGGCCCAGCCTGACATAAAATTCATCAGTTGAGCCTGGAACACAACTCATGTATCTTGGCAGCTAAAGTTTTGGCAAAGTAGTTGTGATAAGCTGTAAACCAGTCTGTATTTGGCTATCAGCCTCCGCTAGTGTTCATATTTGTTCCAGTTTTTTAAAGCCAATTTGTTTTGTTTTGTTTTGTTTTGTTTTGATTTTCAAGATCAGCAGTGTAGACCAAACAATGTGCAGATCTGTGGCAAAATTTCTTACAGCTGCAAGAGAAGACACAAGCAATTTGTAGACAGCAGGTCTTGAAATGTGTGGTTGTATAGCTGAGTGAGGCTTTCTCAAAATTAAAGGAAAATATTTTAGTCTCATTTTATTTTCATAACGTAGTTACAAATTTGGGTAAGTTGGTGGAATTTCTTTTAAGGGTGATTGAAACCTCCTCAGAAATCAATGTTTTTGTTTTAAAAATAATGTCTTTTCCTTATTTTTTTTCACTTCAAAAATAAAATCAAGACATAAATAGTGGTGTGAAGCAAGTCGTCTTATATATAAATTTATCTGAGCCCATGAAATGATGCTACTTGTTACTCATGCACACACAATTTCCAGCCACAGCAAATACTTTTCGTCTAGATGTGGTCTTAAATTGCTGGAATACCACCTGGGTTTTTTTTTGTTTTGTTTTTATTTGTTTGTTTGTTTGTTTTCCCCAGATTTCACATAAAGCCTTTGAATTAATACATGGATTCTTACGTTTCACAAAACAGAAGAGTCTGGAGGTAAGAAATATAATAAAAGAAAGTTAGAATAAAATAGGTGCCCTTTGTTTTACTTTGTTTTCCTTTTATCATAACCATCAGAATTGCACCTTGAAAGTGCCGCCTTTACCATACTGATACTGGGTAGGGTCTAGAATACCACATTAGGTATACTTATCCACGTTGAAGATATCTGCAATTATGTGCTGTAGACAGTTGTCAAAGTAACTTCACAAAAACATATGAAGTGGAAGTATATTGAAGTTTACAATGGTAGATGTTTGAAAAGAAAAGTAATTATTTTCATTGTGCTTGAGAATAACCTACAACCACATTAAGGGGCTCTACATTTTTTATTTAGAGTAGCTAGTGTTCATGATATTAAAAATTTCTTGCACTCTTAAAACTCAAAAAGACCATGTAGTTTTATTTTTGACTTTATTGTTGTTATTATTATTATTATTAAATTTCTAGAATATTAAGTTTTATTTTTATGAATAGAATTAAAACAAACAGGAGGCTATTTCCACAAATGCCAACACTGGGAAGTGTTAAGCCATCTCACATCACTGCTCCATTTCACTGGGTACTATTGCACATATGCTGTGCACTTAACTTGTACGGATTAGCCATTCTTCCAGTATCTCCATCTGGACAGTCAGATGTCCAGATATGGTAGACTGCCATCAGAAACAACAGAATTGGTAAGTCTACATTTGCTTCGTGCAGAAACTTCCACTTTTGGTTTGGTAAACTCTTATATTAAACAATTATTTTGGCTCATTCTGCATGCTGCTCTTACAACTTTTAGCTGACCTGTCTGCCTGGCACTGGCTGTGTGAAAATGGAGGCAAATGTAGACTGTGACAGAAAATATACAGCCATATCAATGCAAAAGCCAAACCTGACTGCATGTTAACCATGGCAATGCTTAGATCTAGTAAAAAAGCTACTTGGAAAGACCCTTGAACACACATTAAATTTTATAATGTCTGTGACTGTCCTTGTAAAAAAGATGCATTTAGTAGCATCTGTTGACAGATTACCACAGAACAGAGTTCAGATTAAAAAGCGAAAAATTAGTGCGTAAAAAAAAGCCCACAAAGCATGTAGAACTTCAAAAAAACATCCTTCAGCTAGTTGGCAAGTATCAGAATTGTCTTTACAGGCACCATATATAGTGTCTGGATTTGAAAATAACAGGCCAGGAACAGCTGTATGACTAGAATAGCTGGAAAATATCAGTGCTACAGTATGAATATCTAAATCTTTACTTTGTCCCATAAAACTAGTGAACCAAGCTCAGAATTTGAGTAACAGAGAACACCACAACTAATCCATTTTGTTTTACAGTATTCTCAGTTGGAAGTTTGCAATTCTGTAGCATAAGGGTTGTATTGTACACCACTCATCACCAAGAACCTCAAAAGAAGTAGGGAATTTTCAAGCCGATTTATGAACACGCTGGATTTCTAACGAGGCCGCTTATTGTTTTGTACAATTGTTTTGTACAATTACAGAATTTTGGTTAGCTTGGTTTAGGGGTCAGATGTTTTCTGAGTGAAGCTGAAGTGCATGCAGTTATGTCGAATGAATATTGTTTGGGGAGATATAAAATAATTTTGTGTCCAGTGCAGACCAGACTCCTAATACCAATTTCATAAGTGTAAATATTCTAATCCCAGAAGTGCTGGACTGACCTTTCATATTGATTTTGTGCACTTTGCCAGGATTTTGAGAAAATATGAACCATGATGTTTGAAATACTGTGTTACATTTCTCCACTTTAAAAGCAATATCAGTCACTTTTAACATGTAAAGCTCTCCTGGGACAAAAGCTCTTCACTTATGATAAATTTTCTTTTTGTTTCTTTACTTTTTTCTCTCCCTTTTTAAAAGAAGCCATTTAAAACATTTTTCCTCTCTTCATGGGAAATGCAGATAATAAGAAAGCAATGTTAGCCTTTAAAAATATAGGAAAAAAAATGGGGGTAACAACAGTGTGGGAAATTATCTGCGTTTTCCACCCTTTCCGTAGCCTGAGAAGAACATCTGAAGTGCATCAATTATACAAAGAGAGCATCTCTGGAGAGGTCTATGATGGCACTTAGTCTTAATTGGAAACTGATTTTCATTTCTTTTGAAAGCATCATTCTACAGGATATATTTCTTTACTGGTAGAAATCATAAATGTTGTTTTACAAAGCACTTCAAAACATGACAGATAAAAATGTAATATAAAAGAGTCTCAAATTCCTATTCCACCTGATCCAGGTTAAGCAAATGACACCTCATATGCTTCCCAGTCTTTATTTTCTTGAATAGCATATTGTTTTATATATGTAAAATTTTCTCGTGTCATTTGCTACAAAGTTAAAGAGGTATGTAAAACTATAAACTATGCATGTAGTTCTGAGAGGCAAATTATTTCACTTCACAGTTTTAGAGGTTAATTGTTTTTTTTTGTTCAACCCCCTCCCCCCCCCACCCCCCCCGAGGAAAATAAGATCTTAATTCTTGCTTTGCCACTATTTACCAAATAAATTATTTTCACAACAGTTGTTATTTATAACTGAGATTGTGAGGATGGTTGTATTGTATTATTTATATAATATATCATATATCATATCATATTATATTTATTATATTATTATAGTGTCCTTTTGCTTGCCTTAAACACAAACCATAATTATAGAGAAAAGCAGAATACTAATTTGGTGTCTCATTATTTAGAAAATTCTTTAATCCATTCCCCTAAGTATTAAATTCTTACATAAAATATTTAGCTTGGAGAAGAGGAGACTGAGGGGTGACCTCATTAATGTTTATAAATATGTAAAGAGCGAGTGTCAGGAGGATGGAGCCAGGCTCTTCTCAGTGACATCTGATGATAAGACGAGGGGCAATGGGTGCAAGCAAGAACATGGGAGGTTCTGTTTAAATATGAGAAGAAACTTATTCACGGTGAGGGTGACAGAGCATTGCAACAGGCTGCCTAGGGGGTTGTGGAGTCTCCTTCTCTGGAGACATTCAAAACCCACCTGGACACGTTCCTGGGTGACCTGATCTAGATGTTCCTGCTCCAGCAAGGGGATTGGACTAGATGATCTTTCAAGGTCCCTTCCAATCCCTAATATTCTGTGATTCTGTGATTCTATGATTTCATGTCAATTTAATTTGATTTTGAATATTTTTTAACAAAACCATTGATTTTTTCCTCTCCTCTCCTCTCCTCTCCTCTCCTCTCCTCTCCTCTCCTCTCCTCTCCTCTCCTCTCCTCTCCTCTCCTCTCCTCTCCTCTCCTCTCCTCTCCTCTCCTCTCCTCTCCTCTCCTCTCCCCTCCCATTTTATTTTTAGCACAAAGAAGTGGTACCTCAATATTCTATTTAAAACCTTTTAAGGCCCATACAAGCTTATGTTCTATTGAAATGTACTGAGTACATACCAATATACCAGTATTCAGAAAATATGTAGCTTTCAAAGTTCTTCTTGGGTTAGGTTTACAAGGTATATTAATACTGATGTAGTGTGATGTAGTGTTTTTCTTTTTTTTTTTTTTCTTTTTTTTTTTTTTTTCTGCAGAAATCAGCTTTCATTGTCATAAAATCCACATATTCACTACACAGCTATTTACTAGCATTCCATGTTTGCCTCCAGACTGTTGCCCTTTACTCTATAACCTCAGCATTTTTCATACTTCTCTGGCTTCCTCTTTAGAGAAGCAAGTCACAGGAAAAAAAAAAAAAAAAAAAAAAAAGCTTTGAATGACTGCAACAAATTTTACCAGAACTTAATTTTATTACATGAGGCAAACAACTTAAAAATCCTCTGGATCTGATAGTAAAATATCCATTACATGAAATGGCGATTCATAAAACAAATGCCTAGAGACTATGTAGACAGCTGTTTGACATAATGTCTTCCTCAATAAAAACAGAGTTTCAGTTCAAAAATATCCTGTTTATTTCCAGCCTTTGAATACTTTTGACTCAAAGTCTTCTTCGTTAGCAAAGACATTGTCTTAAGTCTGATATAAATATTTGTAATTTAGGATTGTTTAATGTATCAAACATTTATGTGTGAGTGTTATATTTGAAATGGAATAGAGCTGGAAATATGCACACATTTCAATATATTATTGTCAGCTAATGAATACTGTGAAATAAAATCAAACAAAAAAAAAAAAGGAAAAAAAAAAAAGCATTTGATGTAATAGTATTTCTGCTAATGAGATAATTGTATTGTACTGATATCACTTTCTGGGTTCACAAGATCACAGAGTTCGCAGATTATAACTTCTGAAAATTTAGAAGTTACGCAAAAGGAGAAAAACATTTACTTATTAAGGAGCTAAGTTATATGATGAATGCAGTTAAAAGCCAAACCTATGTTGGAATAAGTGAAACCTGGTGGGATGAGTCCTGTGACTGGTGTGCTGCAATAGATGGTTACAGGCTCCTCAGGAGAGACAGGCAGGGCAGGTGAGGTGGGCGGGTTGCGATGTATGTGAAGGAGGGGCTGGACTGTGTGGAACTTGAAGTTGGTGATGGCAAAGTTGAGAGCCCCTGGGTAAGGATTAAGGGAAAAACAAATAAAGGGGATATTGTTGTGGGAGTCTGTTACAGACCACCTGGCCAGGATGACAACACCGATGAATTCTTCTTTAAGGAACAAAGAAATACCTCAAAATCAACTACCCTTGTCCTTGTGGGGGACTTCAACTTGCCAGATGTCAGCTGGGATTACTACACAGCTGACACGAGCAGGTCCAGAAGGTTCCTAAAGCACCTCAATGATAACTTCTTGGTGCAGGTGCTAAGGGAGCCAAGAAGGAAAGGTGCCCTCCCAGATCTGTTGCTGGAGAACAGAGAGGGTCTCGTTGGGGTCGTGGCAGTTGGTGTTTGTCTTGGTCGTAGACCCCGGCAACCACGACGTCAAGGTACGAGGGCGCCTGCTGGAGTGCCCTCTGACAATATACAAAAACTATATAGGGGGGAATAAGCTGTTTGTTGCCTTGAAACTTTGGACACTGTTTTTGGAAGTTCAGTTGGTGTTTTGAACTGGACAGTGGGAAGTACGAGGGCACCTGCCAGAGCTCTGGGAAGATGCAGCCCAGGCCCGGGTGGCTGCTGCTGGGAATCAGCAACATAGAGTAGAAGACAAAAGGCGAGGGGAGGGAGTAGGCAGCAGCTTCATGGCAGAGCCATTGGGCATGTAGAAGCATGGTGCTGGTGCTGGCTAGAGCCCTGCTGGGCTGAATGCTGCGGGGCTGGATAATGCATCAGGTTGTGACTTCACCCAGCGATGGGCTCTGAGGTCACCCAGCAACGGGCTGTGACCTCACGGCCCTCGCTGCTCATATTGGGGCACCGGCAGAGCCCGTCCCAGCCTGGCTCGTGCCTGGACTCCTGCTGAGTGTGTGTGTGAGGCTTGGAGAGGCGAGCAAGGATTTGGTGGAGCTGTGCTGTGGTGCTGCCGGCAGCTGTTCTCGGTGCCCGTCCCCGCAGCCAGTGCCCGTGTTTCCCCGGCCCTGCCTGGCTCAGGCAGCCGGGGCCCTGTGAGGCACGCTAGCAGCGGTGCAGGTGAGCTGTGTGGGGACACGTGCCTCGGGGCGGCCTGCGGGGGGGGCGTGGGATGGCCCAGCTGCGGGGCTGGGGCTGGGGTTGGGGGGATTCCTGCTGAGGGTTTGGGGCACAGCCAGTGACCCTCTCTCTTACTTGTAGTGCGTTTGACACGTGCTTCTGCAACACCAGTGCAGGGGAGCAGCTCGTCACAATCAGCTCTCCCCAGCCCACTGCAGTCTGAAGATCATGGCCACAGAGGAGGCGTGGACATCTCCCGTCTGCCGGGAGAGACGAAAGGATGTGGCTTATGCAACACTGTGCAACCACCAGTTCTGCCTGGGCTGCATCCAGCGCTGGGCAAAACTGAAGGCAAGCTGCCCACTTTGCAGGACGAGCATGAGAAGCATCAAGGTTTCCGTGCGGGGAGAGGAGGACTACTTGGAATGCATCGTCTCCCCTCCCTCAGTGCCTGTACCTGAGGGCTTCCAGGCAGGCAGCGCCACCGCCCCCCACAGCCCTGCAGCGCCGGCTCCATCCTCTGTGCCAGCCGAGGAGAGGGATGTGGAGCCCGATACCCGGGCTGCTGTGGGCAGCCTCCTGCCCGAGGACTGGGCCGTGCTGTTCAGAGAGCACCGGGAGATCCTCAACGCTGTGCTGCCCTGGCTGCGCCAGGAGCTGGCAGCCATCTATGGGACATGCTGGTGGCAGGCGAGAGCTGCAGAGAGCTTCTTCTTGCACTCCCTGTGTGTGATGGGGCTGGACAGGGACGCCTTGATTCATCACACACAGCCCGGCATGGGGCCCCTCACCGTGCCACTCATCGATGGGCTCATCAATGCCATCGTGGGCCTCTGCGGAGAGGAGGCACGGAGGCTGCTGGGCCTTGAGAGTGGCCGCACTGCTGGGGTACAGGAGGACAGCCCTGCAGCTGCTTCTGGTCCCACTGCCTCCATGCAGGGAGCCTTCAGCACCAGCCCTGGGCCCTCCAGCACCTCTGCGAGCCCTGACACAGAGGAGCTCCCTGGAACATCCAGTGTTCTCCATCCTAGGGGTCTTGGCGAAAGCCCCACTGCAGCCAACCCCCAGGAGCAGGAAGAGCCCCGTGAAGAGCTGGGGCATGCGGCAGCAGCAGATCCCTCTGCCCGGGTCTGCAGGCGCAGCTCCTCCACTCCTGACCGCTTGTCTCGGGAGTCCCGGCGCCCCAGGAAGCGCACCCGGGCAGGCAGTGCCCAGGACTCCCCCCAGCCCTGCAAGAGGCCGCCCCCCCGGCGCCTCTAGCAGGGCTCCTGGTGGTCTTGAATCAAAGAACAATAAAATATATGACTACACTACAGAAAAAGTCACAGTGTGATTCAAACCAGAGCTGGCACAGCCACATGCATGCTGCTGCCTTCCCTCCCTTTTCCTGGTGCCATCCCCGTGCCCTGTTGGCCCCCACTGTCCCTCAGACCCATAACGGCAAGCACCACATACTTACAATGGTGGAAGCAATATTGGGATGACTGGAAACATATCCTGTGCCCCATGCCACTGCCCAGAACACTATCCTGGGCCTTGAAAAGCAAGTTCTATAGCAACGTGGCATCCCAGAAAGAACTGAGTTTCTGAAACAACCTCGTAGACACTAGGGCCAAAGAGCATGGTATTGACTGAGTGTATCATATCCCTTAGCGTGCACCAGCCTCTGTGTTCTAGTTAGATTCCGGGGGCAGAAGCTGATTGGTTCAGCCCAGCAAGGATCAGATGAGAGCGATGTATACATATAAAGCAAACAAGCCATTCGGGGATGTCAAATACACTCACGCACACATACACTTGAGCAGTGATAGAAAAGACAAAGAACTTACTAATGAGTTAGCTTGTTAACATACCGACCCCAGGGTGATGACATGGGTACTGACAAACAGGATGCTTTTCCCAATCATTGCTGTTGTAGATACTTAACCAGGCCATGGTTGGCATCCCGTCAGTGCGGTAGGCATCAACAACGTCTTGCAGGCATCACCACAGAGGCAACATTGACCTGGGTTGATGCTCCTGCCTCACTGATGCAGAGCAACTTGCTCTGTTTATAGGTTTTGCCGCAAGGTGGCTTGGCTGTCAGTGTTCCGCAAACTGGTGTGTTCTACGCGTACACATATGCTAGGTATGCAATTTTTTTTGATGTATCACAGTGGTGTTGGGGATGAGTAGGGTCAGCTTCCCCAGTGTGCATGGTCCCCCTTTTTATTGCACGTGGAATCCCCTTCGGTCCCCTTGGCCATGATGAGCCCATGTAGTAGGAGTGCGTTACATTTGCAAGAGTGTGATTGCACCATATGCTCCGGTTGGCACGTAGTCCAGTTCCGTTTGCCCACCAAGCAGCAGTGCTGTTGACCCCCGTATAGTTAAATGCAATGCATTTAAGTGCGCTGTTAGGGACCCCAGGACTCAGAGCTCCTGCAGGGGTAAGGCTGCGCTCTGTACAACGCATGGTAACCATGAGTCCCCTGTGTCATTCATCTCACTGCAGCTGAGATGCACTGTGGTGCTATTGCGGAGTGTCATTACTTCCATAGGGTTCAGCGGGACGCCTACCAGACAGGTAGAGAACGGGTTCTGTGTGGTTGTTGTGCTCAGATGTATTGTGTCCTGTTCTGCGGCATTGGCCACTGTCATACACACGTTCTGCTGTGGCTGCGGGATGATCCATGAAAACCTGAAATACAGCTGGGGAGGGGGAAAAACATACATCCCTCTCCCATGCTACTTCTGTCTATACACTTGAGCATCCTTTTCCCGGAGAAGCTACCAAACGCGTTCCCAGTACTCTCTGCCCCAAACCTCCTTAGCACCTACCTACCCAGTTCACTAAGCTTTGTGCAACCACCCATGAATCTGTGTTGGCTGGGATAGCGTTAATTGCCTGCCAGGCTGCAATAAACTCCACCAGCTGACTACTGTCATTGTCTCCCTCCGTGACCAACCATGTTTCAGTCTGTATAACCTCATCTCCTCCAGGCATTTTGTACTGTCTTTTTGCACAGGGGGCGCATGTCCCTTCATTGCTCCGGGAGCTCGGTGCATGTGCATCTGTGCGCCACGCAGGGTGGTGGGCACTGTGCATGTGTCAAGGCTCCACACTGGCCCTCCCCATCCTCCCCTGCTCCCTTCACACGGCTCCAGCTGCGTCCCCATGCCTGCTGGGCCAGGCAGTAGGCTCGCAGCCCATTCCGTGCACTAGCGAGCGGCTCCCGTCTCCCTTCTCACCTCCTCACCAAGCATCTGAAGGCGAGGCACGGGAAGCGCCCATCACGGCACCTCCTGTTACCCTTTTTCTTAACCGTTATTCTTATTTTAGGACAGTCTTGTTCTCTGGAGATAATCAAAGCCCACCTGGCTGCCATCCAGCAAAGCATGCTCTGGGTGATCCTGTCGGGCAGCTGTTGTCACTAAAGACAGCCTCTTTTCATCTACCGAATTGGCAAAGTTAAAAAGGAATTTTGGCCACACACTTAGGGAGTCACAGACAAAGTCGGGAGAGTCTCATTGACCGGAGAAGACCAAATATTGTTAACTGAAAAGGAGGCAGCAGGACAGTGGGGACCTAGTGTGTTTTTAACAATGGGCAGTCACAGAGCCCCTTAGTCACTGACTAGGAGTGCAGCTTATTGGATTGGAGGCCTAGACCCTCTGGAGAGAGGGGACCTCCTTGACATAGCAGGCACCAGTGATCATTGGTGGAAAGTGTACAAAAGGCTTCTTGCCTCCAGATGATGTAGAATCAGGAACTCAGACCAGCTCAGGGGTCCCCGGTGATGATGCCTGTAGGCCTGGTGAGAATGACCCCACTGAGTAGGGGACTCCCAAAGTCTGATTTTTTGTTTATTTTAATGAATTAGAATCCCTTTTTTTTTTTTTTTTTTTTTGTCTATTTAGCCACTCGAGGCAGCTGGCTCCGGGCAGACACATTCTGCAGCGGAGCAGGGGATCAAGGCAGGCAGGGCATTTTTTCCTGCATCAAGGCCACTCAAGACACCCGACGGAGCTGGCAGGACCTGGCAGCCCTCGTGAGGGAGGCAATGAGGCATGGGTAGAACCAGAAGCACCCCCTCTCTGGCTGTACAAAGGCAGCCCCTAGGGAACATGAGCGACCAGGAGCGCGGTGAACAGGACAGGCAAATGGTGTGGTTTATCAGTCAGGGTGGGGCGCAGCAGTTTGCATGGCAGTTATAGTGGCAGTTTGAGCAGGGAGGGCTCTCTCACCGGTCTTTTCCAGTGGTGGTTGTAACCTTCTCGTGAAGAGCCCAGCCATGGTATCCACCCGGCAGAAAGCCATGGCCTCTGCATCTCTTGCGGCCTCTCCAGCCACAGCTACCGATGTTGCTGCCCAGACAGAGGTCTCAGGGAAACACATGGCTGTTCAGGCCTTGGGCTGCAGTGTGTGCCTGAGTCTTCTGTCAGTGTCTGACGGCAGCAGCGGTGGGTATGCCTGTCGGAGGTATGCCCAGGCTGAAGAATTGCTCAGCCTGGTGGTGGAGCTTCGTGAGGAGGTGAGTGGGCTGAAGAGCATCAGGGAGTCAGAGAGGTGGATTGACTGGTGTAAGCATACTCTACCCTCCCTGAGACAGACTCACGAGCCAGTCACCACATGAGAAACAAAGGTTCCCCCGTGCCACCATGCAGTAGGAGGGGATCTAGGACAAGGGGCAGAATGGAAGCAGGTTTCTGCTCGGGGTGGGAGGCGAGCCCTCTCCCTGCCCACCTCCCCTTCCCGACTACCCTTACGTAACAGGTATGAGGCTCTAGAACTTGACAGTCAAAACAATGATGTAGACCAAAGCCCATCCCGTTTGGAAGGGGTGCCTAAGACAGGGCAATGTACCCCCTGCATCACTACATCTTCTATCAAGAAAGAAAGAAGGGTTATTGTCATGGGGCACTCCCTTCTACAAGAGACAGAGGGCCTGATTTGCCATCTGGACCCAACCCACAGGGAAGTCTGCTGCCTCCCTGGGGCTCGGGTAAGAGACATTGCCACGAAAGTCACTTGCCTGGTATGGCCCTCTTACTACTACCTGATACTGGTTTTTCAGGCTGATAATGATGAAGTAGCAAGGAGAACTCCAAAAGCAATCAAAAGGGACTTTAGGGCTTTTGGGCGACTGGGTAAAGGATCAGGTCGTGTTTGCCTCTGTCCTTTCTATAGGAGGGATCAATGTTGACAGGCAGACTTGGCTCAGGAACACATGGCTTTGAGACTGGTGCCTCCGACGGAACTTTGAGTTTGTTGGTCATGGGAAGGTCTATGCAACACCGGGCCTGCTGGCACCAGATGGGATGCACCTCTCTCGGAGGGGGAAAACGGTTTTTGCCTAGGAGTTAGGGGGGGTGATAGTTAGGGCTTTAAACTGGAGACAAAAGGGGAAAGGGATAAAACCAGGCCTGAAGGTGATAAGCTAAGGCATGGCGTGCTAGAATCAGAGGGACTGCATGCTAGTGAGGTCTTTCAGTCTGCTCCACAAGGTGCTGTATGCAATGAGGTGCATTTGAAGTGCTTCTACGCAAACGCACACAGTATGAGTAATAAACTGAATGAGCTAGAAATCTCGACCCAGTCCCACAGCTACGACATCATTGGCATAAGCAAAGCCTGTTGGAATAAGTGAAACCTGGTGGGATGAGTCCTGTGACTGGTGTGCTGCAATAGATGGTTACAGGCTCCTCAGGAGGGACAGGCAGGGCAGGTGAGGTGGGCGGGTTGCGATGTATGTGAAGGAGGGGCTGGACTGTGTGGAACTTGAAGTTGGTGATGGCAAAGTTGAGAGCCCCTGGGTAAGGATTAAGGGAAAAACAAATGAAGGGGATATTGTTGTGGGAGTCTGTTACAGACCACCTGGCCAGGATGACGACACTGATGAATTCTTCTTTAAGGAACAAAGAAATATCCCAAGATCAACTGCCCTTGTCCTTATGGGGGACTTCAACTTGCCAGATGTCAGCTGGGATTACTACACAGCTGACACGAGCAGGTCCAGAAGGTTCCTAAAGCACCTCAATGATAACTTCTTGGTGCAGGTGCTAAGGGAGCCAAGAAGGAAAGGTGTCCTCCGAGATCTGTTGCTGGAGAACAGAGAGGGTCTCGTTGTGGATGTGGCAATTGGTGTCTGTCTTGGTCATAGTGACCATGATATGTTTGAGTTTTGAATTTATGTTGGCAGGAGGAAAACTGCCACCAAACGTCAGCCCTGGATATGGGGAGAGCAGACTTAAGGCTGCTCAGGGGACTAGTTAGCAAGGTCCCCTGGGAAACTGCTTTTGTAGGCGTTGGAGTCCATCAGTGCTGGTCAGTCTTTAAGCACTGCCTTCTAAAAGCATAGGATCAGGCAATTCCAAAATATTGGAAATCAAGCAGGTGGGGCAGAAGGCTGGCTTGTCTGTCCAGGAATCTTCTTCTGGAGCTTAGGCAGAAAAAAAAAGTGTATGGCTGCTGGAAGGAGGGTCAGGCAATGTGGAAGGACTACAGGGTTTGTAGGGAGAAAATTCATGTGGCCAAAGCCCAGTTAGAGTTGAAGCTGGCCGGGTCTGTGGGAGACATGAAAAAAGGCTTTTTTAAGTACATGAACAGAAAAAGGAGGACTAGAGAAAACATAGGTCCATTACTTGATGGGGTAGGTCACCTCACAAACAAGGACATAGGCAAAGAAGAGATGTTTAATGCCTTCTTTGCCTCTGTCTTCAACGCTGATGATGGGCTTTGCCCTGAGCTGGAGGACCATGACGGTGGGAGTGATAAACTCCCAACCGACCCCGAACGTGTGCGGGATTTGCTGCTCCACCTGGATTCATACAAATCCATGGATCCAGATGGGATTCATCCCAGTGTGCTTAGAGAGCTGGCTGACGTCATCGCGGGACCTCTCTCAATTATTTAACAGAGCTACGTGGAAACACTTGGGGCATTTTAAAGCATTTCTTCCTTTGCTGTGCAGTACCCTTGAAAAGGGAGAAGTATTTTCTAGTCTCTGAATTTAAAAAAAAAATTGTTTTGTTTTTGTTTTTGTTGTTTTTTTTTTTTTTTTCATGAGAAGAAATGAATTAAGAGATGAGTTTGTCTACAGCAAACTGTTTTGTCAGCATCTGTAGATCTTAAGGGAGCACTCAGTTCTCAGTAACACCCCAATTTTAACTTGAAGACATAAATGCATATCATTCTTCAGGGATATTTGACACATAGCAAGAAAGCACGGAAATTCATGGTGAAAATTACTTTGTGGCTACTGTGGCATAGTCAGGCATTGGAACAGGTTGCCCAGGGAAGTGGTAGAGTCACCGGCCCTAGAGATGTTTAAGGAAAGGTTGGACATGGTGCTTAGGGACATGGTTTAGGGGGTGACATTGGTAGTAGGGTGATGGTTGGACCAGATGTTCTTGGAGGTCTTTTCCAACCTTAATGATTCTATGATAGTCATATTGAAAAAGACTAGTGGACAGATCTTTAAATGAGCACAGTTCCTTTGATTTCAATGTATGAAGGACAGCTGAGAACTGATTGTCTTCCACTTACATACCAAACATGACTTGGAAAAAGATTTGCAGTCTAAAGTGTTGTACAATGCTTCTTAGGGAATGTTTAGAATAACAACATATTGATAATTGCTTCTGGGAATACTGAAGAAGACCAATGGCACAAACTTCTTTGCAGTTGTGCATATTTAGAGGCAATAAATTTTCCTTCTGTTCTCAGAAGATCAGTCTGGTAATGCTTGTGTCACATGGTAACAGTGCCATTGCTACCACTGAATTTATAACAGTTTACCAAAATCAATTAATTAAATATTTTGTTGAACCTATGAGGTGAAGAGCAATACAAACACAGCTTACAAATATTTAGGTAGTCAGTGCATGTAAATATTGACAGAAATACCAGGAGCAAAAATTAAAACAAAGAAAAATTCCTTTCCATCTTATTAGCAGTACTTCATTATCTGTTTCAGTCATTTTAACATTATATTTTGTAGGTGAAGCAAAATGTTTTTTGTTGTTGTTATTGTTGTTTTTTTTTTTTTTAAAATGTAGAGGTTCTCATTTTTCTTTGAAAAAATGTCATTTCCACTTATCGAGAAAAAAATAATTCTAATACAAGGAATCAAAATTCTATTTTCTGTAAATACAAGTATTGCTTTAGGAGGGATGTTGATGTTACTTCTCAGGCCATAGCGTCTTGAATTCTATATTTTTGATTTTAAATAAATAAATAAATAATTTTTGCGCTTGCCATTCACAGATTCATTAGTTCATGTCCTCAGATGATGAGTTTCCACCAACCTTGTTGGAGTTGCAGTCCATCTCTGAAACAGCAGGAGCATACTCTGGAGTATGTGGAGACTCCAGTCTCCATGAGTGGCTCCAATCTCCGCTAAATTATATTTTATGTTTTGCTAAGGTGTTTTGTCTAGTTTATTCAAGTTCAACTTCAACTGTCCCAAGTAACAGAATGTTCTTCACAAACCACTCCAAGCCTCTTTGTGATTTTATTTTTCATTTTTATTTACTTTTATTTTTCTTGAGCAAAAATGGGAAAAGTGTTGTATACTAAAACAAGGATTTAGTACGAAGATTTGTTTTCAGGAGGACAGAATTGCATGTCAGGTAGGCTGTAGAGTTTTTTGTTTGAAATAGAAAAATATTAAACTGATAAATAAATTCATTTTGTTGCTCACTTGATCACTTTTGGAGTTTATTTATGCAATGCATGAAGCTATATCTGACAATTATTTTATCCACACAAATTTTATGACTCACATTATATCCCAGAATTTCAGTCACCTAGGAATTATTTTGTTTGTAGAGAATAGAGAATGTGGTGGGACATGGAAGGCAAAGACGGAGAAGTGTGATAATTTGAAATAGATTACTCACAGACATATCAGAACTTTCATTGTTGCATGGGGATAGTGTCCCACAGAAAAGCAGAGTTCAATACTAACGACTTACAGGTACGACTATAATATAAGTAGATGAAAATAATTATAATAATAATCAAGAATAAGGGAAGTAAAATTTATCAAAAATATTATGAAAACTATGAAGTTGAATGTCCTTGAAGTTGAGAATGTCCTTGAAGTTCGGAATGTCCTTGATTACAGGACATTCAAAATTACATGACAGCTAGGGAAACATCTTCTTTCCATTCTGAAAAGATAAATTTTCTCACTCTACATGGTGAAAAAAGACACTGTATAATTTATGGAGATAATATAGTACTCTTAAGCATTGTTAATCTTAGCTGGTTTCTCCTCATAATGGATGATTGCTTATTTTTGTATCTTAATTCTCATCCTTACAACTATGCAGGGACAATTTTTTGTATTTCCTACATATATATATATGTATATATATATATTTTGGAAGCTGTGGGACAAAAACGGATATTAGAATGAATATTGGAAGAGAAAATTAAAGCCAATTCTATTTTCTTTTTCTGTTTTCCAAATTACCCTATTAGAAGTATGGAAATACTGATCTTTTCTTTGAACTTGCGTAACTATGGAAGTATTCACACAGCAGGGATGCTATTCAAGTCTGTCTTTTAGGTATTTTAGAGGTGGAAAAGGGGAAGAAGAAGAATATTTACTTTCAAATCAGCTTCATCAGCTATACAATGAAGAAATAACTGAGAAATTCCTCACATTAGCCGTCGTATACAGCTAATACTAGTAATAACAGTCTTTTTGTTAAACATGTAATGACATGGTTCTCAGAAGTATGAAATCTTAGTTATATTCACATAGCCTGTTCAAAGAATACTCTGATTTTATTGCTTAAATAAACTAGCAGAGGAAGACAATGATTTCAGGCTTTGTAGTCTTTCATTGCAATAATAAACAGCAGGAACAAGGCTCAAAAAAACAGAAAACTCCAGGCAGTTCTCTCTGTCACAGCCAGCAGAGCACTGCAAAACTCTTGGAAGTCATCCAAGAGGCAACCAAGGTTTCTTCTGATATGTGAAAATGCTGTGGATAGACAAGGTCAGTAATAACCCCTACAACTCCATGGTTTGAAGGAATTAGTTTGGGAAGAAGAAAAGTAACCTGGACTCCAGATTTCTTTAGGAAAAATGTCTTCCAATCCATTTCACAATCACTTGTCCTAAACTTGTCCTAAAACTTGTCCTTTACAATCACAATTCTAAATTAGGTAGATCTCTAAATCATTCATGTCTCAACAAGGAGAGGAAAAGGACATTAACATATCAACATCTGTCCTTTCTCTCTAGTTTCTTACCTAAAAGCAGCTTTTAGGATTCCTTAGTCTCTTTCAACATAACAAAATAAATATTTCTAATCAAACAATCTAAATGGTGACATGAAATAGATTAAAATGAAAGGGCTTTATCACAGCACACGCTGATCATACGCAATATATAAGAACAAATGTAAAAAGAATCTTATTTTCATGTGTAAGCATCTTGCTTTGATATAAAATGCAATCAGTATATACTTTTGTAGTTTCTCTCATATTCTGTGTTTTGAATAAGTTAACTATATTTGACAATGGCTGTGACAAAGAGATACTGATTTTTATATGGTAAAAGAAAAGAGTGAGCTGATTTTTTCTTTCTTATAAAGTTACAGAATATTATCTTACTATGCACGGTATTACTTAAAGCTACTAGCAAAGAATGCCAAAGTAATTTTGAATATATGCTAATTTAATGAACGCAGAACAAGAAAGCATATTCTGTTGCTCTGGGCTTTCTACCCAACATTATTATGAAAACTCAGGGAAGCAGAGAAACCAACCGGCTCTTTTTCCTGTGGAAACTCAGTTTTTCTTATGACTACAGTGATGAGAGGTCCTCAGCCACTCCCCACTTACTTTAGTATCTCCCTAGCAATACTTTCAAAAAGTTTTCTTTCCCTCTCCTGAAGTCTACTGTGAATAATCCTCACTACTTTTGGGGATTTGTTCTTCCCTGATTTACCAGGAGCAGGTGTTTGTAACAGCAAGACAACTCCTCTCCATCAATTCTTTCAACTACAAGGTATTATTTCATTTCATTTGGTCCATTTCTGCTTGAGTGAGGTGTCCAAAACAGGACACCACACTCCAGTAAAAGTGGGCCAAGTAGAGCACTAGGTCCTTTTCTCCTGTCTAGCAGTCTCTGTTCCTTTATCTGTCACATGGTAGTTTCATTTCTGATTAGTTTAACGGCATGAGAAGGTTGACAGTTCTCCTGTATGCAAGTCATTATAATGTAAAAGTTTTTTTTTTTTTTCTATAGATCTTCTACTAGTCAGATGTTGACCATTCTTTATTTCTGCAGTTTCTAACTGTAATACCTTTCATAGGGAATTGTAGATTAAAATGCCAATTGGTTGCGTATGCTAAGGCGTATACTGTAAATATGAGGCCTTTTATATATATGTCAAAAATGAGAGACAAATAAATAGATAGGTAGATAGATAGATAGACAGACAGACATTGGCTGCTGTAGATTACCAAACTTAAGAAAGTTTTAGACATTTGAATGTGTAATGTGCTATACTTGTTCCTAAAACATTTACTACAAACTTGTCCCTAAAACATTTACCACAGTGACATGCACGTAAGTGATTGAACTCAAAAAACTCACATTAGGTGTCAGCTGTATTTTACAGCATGTTCTGTATTCATGTCTCCAGACTTCTCTCACCTTTCCCTATAATGCATGGATGGCAAGTTGTTCTGATGGTATCTTAAAAGCAGAAGGAATGAAATATATACAACAACCTTATCTATTTATTTATTTTTTATTTTATTAACAAGGACTTAAAACAGATCTGCAACATTGTTCCAGAACATAAATTCACTTGGTGTGAAACTGTGACACTTCTGAGTACTTTTACATACCTGTGAGAAAATGACAGATATAAGTGAAAATAAAGAGTTCAAATGTTAGAATCAAGCTGTTAATAAGATACAGACCTTTATTTTTGGATAAAAACTGTTTCAAGAAACTTTTTAGGCCTGCAAGTGAGTTAAACTATCCAAGGAGACAGAGTCAAAGCTGTTTTGAAGCTATCTTGAACTTTGAAATGGGAGATCTGTTCATAGTACAAGCTCTCTTCCCATTTACCTTCTTTTCAAATTGAGTTGATAACAGAGGCATATATTGAAGCTGCAAAATCCCTCATAATTAACAAAAAGAAGAGAGATTAGTTGCAGTTGACATGACTTTATAAATCCTATTAATTATTGCCTGGGTTTTCTAGAAGTACAACTATGCATTTATTATCTAAATTCTATGTAAATTGTCATCCTTGTAAGTGTCTGATCCTAGATTGAGTTTCTCTGAACACTTGCATTTACTATTTTCATACCACAATGAATTAGACATTTAAAAACGTATAAAATGTAATTTCTTTCAGCATTTTCATATTTATTGCAGCTTGATTTTACTGATGGTCTCTTCAGTCAAGCGCTAGTGTTATGGTAAGGTTAAAGCCCAAATATCTTCTTCCCTTCCTAATTTCTAGTTGACTATATGTCTAATGATGTGAGGTTTTTCTGTTCAGTTCAGTGTTATGTTATGCTTAATGTGCAGAAAGCATTAATTTGAGACAGAGATGGAAGCAATATCCACACAATAATCATTTTATAAAAATTAAGAGATAAGGGTTTGTTATGGGTTTGGCTGGGAAAGAGTTAATTTTCATTGTAGAGGCTTGTATGATGCTGTATTCTGGATTTAGGATGAGAATAATGTTGATAACACACTGATGTTTTAATTGTTGCTGAGCAGTGCTTACACTAAGCCAAGAACATTTCAGCATATCACTCTGCTCTGCCAGAAAGGAGGCTGGGGATGCAGAAGGAGCCAGGAGGGGACAGAAACAGGACAGCTGACCCAAAATGGGAAAGGGATGTCCCACACCATATGACGTCATGCTCAGCAATAAAAGATGAGGTTAAAGAAGGAGGAAGGGGTGGACTTTGGGAGTGATGGCGTTTGTCTGCCCAAGAAATTGTTATGTGTGATGAGCCCTGTTTCCTGGAAGTGGCTGAAGGGGAGTAGCAAATGAATTCCTTGTTTTGCTTTGCTTGTGTGTGCAGCTTTGCTTTACATAGTAAACTGTCTTTATCTTATTCCATGAGATCTTGCACTTTCACCTTTCCAACCCTCTCCCTGACCCCATCTGGGGAGAGTGAGCAAGCGCCTGTGTGGCACTTAGCGGCCTGACGGGGTTAAACCACAACAAGACTGTAGCATGAAACTAAATGCTTGAACAACGTTTTAGAAGGGGAATACTTCTCAGCGTGTGTTTGTACTCTCCTGCGGAGTCTAACAGCTGCATTTATATTAGAAGGGGATTTTCCAATATCATATTCTGCTTTAGTCTCATGGTTAATTTTTGTTAATTAGTACGAAATAGCAGACCTGAATAATCAATTAGCTTTGGCACAGTAAACCCAATGCTTGGTTTACTTGTTCAAAATTTAATATTGTATATTAATTAAAATTAACAATGTTAATAAACTACTCACTTAAGTATTTAAACCATGAATCCGGAGCAAAAGTCATCACATGTGTTTTGATTTCTGGTAAGAATCGAGGAGGAATACTGCATCAAGATTTCATGACAAATCTGTCAGATAATTATTTACATTTGTTCACAACATAATAACAGATATGAATGTCCATAATTTTACCCATTAATGTCTAAGCTGAAATAACAGTGCCGCAAAATCCATACAAATTTTGGATTAAAATTTCATGGTTTGGTAGCTTGAGCTTGTAGCAGCCTTGCAGACTCAAAAGCAAAGAGACTATTCTTTTAATCACATACATCCCACTCTACTCTGTGCTGGTACAGCCTCACTTCAAGTTCTGTGTGCAGTTTGGGGTACCACAACATAAGAAGGAAATAAAACTATTACAGAGTGTCCAAGGGAGGTTTACAGAGCTGATGATGGATCTGGAGAGAAAGACCTATGAGGCTCTGGGACCCCCTGAGTTAGAGGGCTGTGACTGTGGGAGCAATAAACTCCCAGACAAGCCTGAACTTGTACAGGACATGCTGCTCCACTTGGATGCATGGAAGTTGATGGGTCCAAAGGAATCCATCTGAGGGATGAGAGGCTGGAGAGCAGCCCTGCAGAAAGGGATCTAGGGGTTTTGGTCAATAGCAAGTTGAACGTGAGTCAGACGTGGGCCCTGGCAGCCAGGAGGGGCAACCACATCCTGGGGTGCCTCCAGCACAGCATTGCTAGCTGGTCGAGGGCAGGGATTGCTGTGCTGTCCTCTGTGCTCTTTCAGTATCACCTTGAGTCCTGTGTGGACTTTTGGGCACCACAATATCAGAAGGACATAAAACTATTGGAGAGTGTCCAAAGGAGGGGTTCAAAGTGGTGAAGGGTCTGGAGGGCAAGATGGATGAGGAGCAGCTGAGGTCCCTGCATTTGTTCAGCCTGCAGAAGGCTGAGGAGAGCCCTCGTGGCAGCCTGCAGCTTCCTCACGAGGGGAGTGGAGGGGCTGGTGCTGAGCTCTGCTCCCTGGGGACAGCGACAAAACTCAAGGGAGTGGCATAGAGCTGTGACAGAGGAAGTTTGGGCTGAATTTAATGAAGAGATTCTTCACTGGGAGGGTGATTGGGCACTGGCACAGGCTCCCCAATGAAGTAGTCACAGCACCTATCCTGCCAGATTTCAAGAAGTGTTTGGACAATGCTCTCAGACATACAGTCTGATTTTTGGGTGGTCCAGGAGTTGAACTCGAGGATCTGCATAGGTCCCTCCAACTCAGGATATTCTGTGACTCTGTAATTCTCTAATATGGTAAAGACGTGCTATTTGACACAGATCATGAGTTGAGCCAAGAACTGTTTTTGATTACTTTAATGAATTCTGAAAATCAAAGATAAAAACCATTCATTTTTGCCACTGACACTCAGCACTGTATAAAGTCAGGAATACCTGATATCCTTCTGTTCTTTGCTGGAAACAAATAAACCTCGGATTTACTTGAATCTGGTAATTAAATTTAATAATGAAAAGCATGTCTTATTGATTTCTCTTTTAATCAATGTCTGTAGTTACTACAACTTTGTCTTTTGCTTTGACTTAATATTGCTGCTGAAAGCACTGGTAAGACCTTATATTTTAAATGCCTTTAAAAATTGGACTCATGCTGTATATCTGTGTATGTGATGACATGAAATATAAAGCCAGGGTACTCACAGGTCTTAGAGGATTTTGCCATGGATTTCACAATAGTACACCACATTCCCAGGCCACTTTTCTGTAGCTGTGGCAAAGACCAATGAGGCAAAAAAAACACTCATGCTAGCTACTGCTAAGGCAAGTTTTCCATGGTATTTATGGACAGTGAAAGCAATGAGCCCTCTTTTAAAAGTTTGTTTTAACTGTTGAGCTTAAAGTTGTGCTTTAGATAAGTACTGCTTGGAGGAGGAAATGGCTGTGCAATCCACAGTCTCTGACTGTGCCTATTGATTTTCCTAGCAAACAAGCAAGGATTCTTTACACATATATAACTATCCAGAGCAGCAGACCATGAGTAAGTAGGACAAAAGTTTATTGTAACATTTTCACAGACTCAGAACACATCAGAAGAACTCACTTTTGTCTATTACAACAAATCGTTTGTAAGGCTCGGTGGCTAGATAAATCTACCATTTTTTAAACTGCTGTGCTTAACATTTTTGGAATTTTAGAAATTTCCAGTCAAATAAAATGCCTGAGCCAAACCTTTAACAGTACGTGCACTGTCTACATTCATAAATGCTACTGTGCCTAATTTAGAAATTGCAGGTCCCATGCAATTAGACAGATATGACCTGATTGCTATCACGGAAACATGGTGGGATGGATCACATAACTGGAACATTAGAACAGAGGGCTACAAACTCTTCAGAAAGGATATACAGGGAAAGAAAGAAAGGGGCATTGCCCTCTACATTATGGAAGGGATTCATTGTGAAGACGGGCCTCAGAAACAGCCATGGACATGTTGAGAGCTTGTGGGTAAGAGTTAAAGAACACTCTAAGAAAGGACACCTTGCGGTCGGGGTCTACTACAGGCTGCCCAATCAAGGGAAGCCTGCGGATGAGGCCTTCTGGCTTCCACTACACGAAGCATCACGCTCACATGCCCCCATCATAATGGGGGACTTCAACCACCCAGATGTCCCCTCGGAAAACTACACAGCAGGCTGTAAGCAATCCAGGAGATTCCTAGAGTGTGTTGAGGATAACTTTCTGGTCCAGGTATTAGATGAAGCAACCAGAGGAGAAGTGTTACTGGACCTGGTGCTCACCAATGCGGATGAACTCAATGAAGAGGTCAAGACTGGAGGCGGTCTGGGTTGCAGTGAGCATGCCCTGGTTGAGTTTGTGATCTCAATGGATACGGGCCTGGCAAAGCACAAAGTCAGGAACCTGAACTTCCAAGCAAACTTCAAGCTATTTAAAGACCTAGTAGATGAGATCCCCTGGAATGCTTTCCTTAGGGACAAAGGAGCTGAGCAGAGCTGAAGACTCTTTGAGGATGTTTTCCGTAGAGCACAAGAACTCTTCGTCCTGCGTTAAAAAAAAAAAAAAAAAAAAAAAAAAAAAGTGGACAGGGAGGGCAGAAAACCAGGATGGCTGAGCAAGGACCTGCTGGTCAAACTGAGGCACAAAAAGGAAATGCACAGGCAGTTGAAGCAGGGACATGTGGCCTGGGAACAGTACAGGGATACAATCCAGATGTTCAGGAAATGTCCAGATGTTCAGGAAATCCAAGGCACGTATGGAACTGAGCTTGGCAAGGGATGCAAAGAATAAGAAGAGGTTCTGTAGGTACAATGGCTGCAAAAGAAAGACTAAGGAGAGTGTACTAACTCTGACAAATGAAGACGGAGAACTGGTAATGACAGACATGGAGAAGGCTGAGGTACTCAGCTACCTCTTTGCCTCAGTCTTCACTGATAGTCAGGCTTCCCAAGTCTTTTGTTTTCCTGAACCTGTAGATGGAGGCTGGGGGATCAAAGTCCCATGCACTGTAAGAGAAGATCAGGTTCGAGACCATCTGATGAAAATAAACAAATACAAGTTTATGGGGCCTAATGAAAGGCATTCCATTGTCCTGAAGGAATGAGTTGATGTAGTCTCCAAGCCTCTCTCCATCATGTTTGAAAAGTCCTGGCAGTCAGGCAAAGTCCCTGGTGACTGGAAAAAGGGAAACATCACTCCCATTTCTAAAAAGAGAAGAAAGGAGGACCCAGAGAGCTATAGACCAATGAGCCTCACCTCTGTGCCTTGCAAGATCATGGAACAGATCCTCCTGGAAGCAATGTCAAGGCACATGCAAGACAAAGAGGTGATCCGAGACAGCCAGCATGGCTTCACCAAGGGCAAATCTTGCATGACTAATCTGGTGGCCTTTTACCATGGAGTGACTGCATCAGTTGACAAAGGAAGACTTATCAGTGTCATCCACAGAGACTTCTGCAAGGCCTTTGACATGGTCCCACATGACATCCTTGTCTCCAAATTGGAGAGATATGGATTTGATGGTTGGACCATTCAGTGGATAAGGAGTTGGCTTGAAGGTTATACTCAGAGAGTGCTGGTCAATGGTTTTATGTCCAAGTGGAGGCTGGTGACGAGCATTGTACCTCAGGGGCCTGTCCTGGGACGGGTACCATCTAATATCTTTATCAGTGACATAGACAGCGGGATCGAGTGCAGCCTCAGCAAGTTTGCAGACAACACTAAGATGAGTGGTGCAGTTGATATAGGAGAAGAAGGGAAAGCCATCCAAAGGGACCTGGGCAAGCTGCAGAAGTGGGCCCATGTGAACCTAATGAGGTTCAACAAGTCCAAGTGCAAGGTGCTGCACCTGGGTTGGGACAATCCCAGGCATGAGTCCAGACTGGGAGAAGAAATCACGGAGAGCAGCCCTGAAGAGAAGGATGTGGGGGTTCTGGTGGGCAAAAAGCTCGACATGACCCGGCAGTTTGTGCTTGCAGCCCAGAAGGCCAACTGCATCCTAGGCTGCACCAACAGAAGTGTGGGCAGCAGGGTGAGAGAGGGGATTGCACCCCTCTACTCAACCCTTGTGAGACCCCACTTGGAGTCCTGCATCCAGGTCTGGAGCCTCAGCACAAGAAGGATGTGGACTTGTTAGAGCTGTCCAGAGGAGGGCCACAAAGATGATTAAGGGACTGGAGCACCTCTCCTGTGAATAAAGGCTGAGACAGCTGGGGTTGTTCAGCCTACAGAAGAGAGGGCTCTGAGGGGACCTCATTGCAACTTTTCAGTACCTGAAGGGGGCTTATAAAAAAGATGGAGAGCAAGACTTTGTTCAACAAGATAATGAGAGGACAAGGGAGAATGGTTTTAAACTAAAAGAGGGGAGATTTGGATTGGAAGTTAGGAGGAAATTCTTCATTCAGAGGGTGGTGAGGCACTGGAACAGGTTGCCTAGAGAGGTTTGTGATGCCCCATCCCTGGAGGTGTTCAAGATCAGGTTGGATGAGGCCCTGAGCAACCTGATCTAGTGGGTGGAATCCCTGCCTATAGCAGGGGTGGGCTTGGAACTGGATGATATTCGAGGTCCCTTCCAGCCCGAGCCATTCCATGATTCTATGATAAAGTTTTAAATGGGTATTTGCCTGCATGAGTATCATGAAGTTCAAAAAGTGGAAAGTCCTGTATCTGGGCCAGGGCACTACCAAGCACAAATACAGGCTGGGTGGAGAATGGATTGATAGCAGCCCTGAGAAGGACCTGGGAGTGTGGATTCATGAGAATCTCAACATGAGCCAGCAATGTGTGCTTGCAGCCCAGAAAGCCAACTAAAATGCTGCACCAAAAGCAGTGTGGCCAGCAGGCCAAGGGAGGAGATTCTTCCCCTCTACTCTGCTCTCGCGAGACCCCACCTGTAGTGCTCCATTCAGCTCTGGGTTCCCCAGCACAAGAAGGTCATGTTAGTATCAGGCTGAGTTCAGAGGAGGACCACTAAAATGATCAGAGGGCTGGAGCACCTCTGCTATGAAGACAGGCTGAGGGAGTTGAGGGTTTTCAACCTGGAGAAGAGAAGGCTCCAGGGACACCTTATAGTGGCCTTCCAATACCCAAAGGTGGCTACATGAAAGCTGATAAGAGACTCTTTGTCAGGGAGTGAAGGGATAGGACAAGAGGGATTGGCTTTAAACTAAAGTGTTAGGTTTAGATTAGATATTAATACGAAAGTCTTCACTATGAGTGTGGTAAAGCACTAGAACAGATTGTCCAGAGAAGCTGTGGATTATCCATCTCTGGAAGTCTTCAGGGCCAGGCTGGATGGGGCTTTGAGCAACCAGGTCTAGTGGAAGGTGTCCCTGCCCGTGGCAGGAGGGTTGGAATTGGATGATCTTTAAGGTCCCTCCCAACCCAAACCATACTAAGATTCTATAATTCTATAAAATACATAATTCAGAAATGCATTTTGGATCTGAAAAAGGATCAGATGTACAGTCCCTGCAAGGAAATTCACACATACCCAATGAAGTGAACAGGTGTTTATAAAGTCACATGAAAAAGTTGTGGTTTCAGACCACTGCAGAGTTTCAGTTAGCCAGAGCTCTTCTGTTTACAACACAGCCCATATCTAGGTTTATGTACTCAACAGCAGGAAAGCAGACGGGCACCAATTAAATCCTGGCTGCTGCAGGCAGAAGGAATACAGTCCTGCCTCAGGCTCCAGGGCAGTCATCTCTAGCAGCTGCAATTCAGTTTAGCTAAATTCCCTTCTGATGGGAGATGACTAACCAAGCAGAAGTCATTCGTATAAGAGACACTTATATCTTAGGTGTAGTATCCTTGCAATTATAGTGCTGCAGCTAACTGTGTTGTCACTAGAAGAGCTGGAATGTGAGAATAAGTATATAAGAGAAATTTACATGCTCTCACTCACCTGGGGAAAAACAGAACTTAATACTTTATTTCTCAGAGTTTAATCCAACAGTTGCCTCATATTAAATTCTTACGATATCCTTCTGGAAGAGCTTACTTTTGCACTTCCCTGATCACAAGGTTTATAAAGTCTGGATGTAACTCCAGGATTTCTTAATTTCCAGCTCTGAGTCACCCGGTACTACATATCATAGAATCAGAGAATCATAGAATGGCACAGGTTGGAAGGGACTTCAAAGATCACCCAGTTCCAACCTCCCTGCCATAGGCAGGGATGCCACCCACTAGATCAGGTTGCTCAGGGCCTCATCCAACCTGGTCTTGAACATCTCCAGGGATGGGGCATCACAAACCTCTCTGGGCAACCTGTTCCAGTGCCTCACCATCCTCTGAGTGAAGAATTTCCTCCTAACTTCCAATCCAAATCTCCCCTCTTTTAGTTTGAAACCATTCCCCCTTGTCCTCTCATTATCTGTTTGAGAAAAGACTTGCACTCCATCTTTTTTATAAGCCCCCTTCAGGTACTGAAAAGTTGCAATGAGGTCCCCTCAGAGCCCTCTCTTCTGTAGGCTGAACAGCCCCAGCTGTCTCAGCGTTTATTCATAGGAGAAGTGCTCCAGTCCCTTAATCATCTTTGTGGTCCTCCTCTGGACCAGCTTGAACAGGTACACATCCTTGTGCTGGGGGATCCAGATCTAGATGCAGAGGTTGCTCTACCTCCGGAGGTTGTTCTACGTCCAGAGCCTGGCCCATAATTGAAGGTTTTGATCTATAAGCACGAATGTAACATGAAAGAAAGTAGAAGAGTATTCAGGTCAAAACTTTCAGTCGTTGAGGGACTTCTCTAACTGGCATGATATTATGACCAACAGTACCTTCAGCTCTGACCCCATGGTTTGAGCAAAAATGTCTAAATGTCTTCCTTAATATCTTGCCAACAGTGGGTATCTAGCTGGTTCCAAATACACTACTTTGGTGCCCGCAGGCAACTTATTCAGGCTGCTGTCCTATCATCTGAGTTTGCCAAAGAAAAATGTAATAGAAGATTTTTTGTTTCTGGCTACACAGATTTTTGTGTTATTTCTCTGTTAGACAGAGCTCTGAGATATCTCCACTGCTGTCATATTTTTGAACAGGAGGAACTCAACTATTCATAAACTTCATGTAAGAATTGAGAATTACAGCATTATTTAAGTGAAACTATTTCACGTATCAGAAGAGCTACACAGGAACAGTAAAGACATCTATTTTGGTGTGTAACAAAAATGTCAGGTCTGAGAAAGGTGGTTGAGAATATCCACAGTCTGAGACCTTTGATCTCTAAGGGCAAGCTCGTACTACTTTTTCTTTTCAAGTCTTACTCATGCTTTTCTGATCTGAATGACAGAAGGGTGAGGTTTGATTGCTTGTTTTACAGCTTTAGGAGTAGGTAAGGGCAAGGATATTGTAGGCGAATCTTACCAAGGCTAAGCTAAGAACGAGAGAGCTGCAGGGAAAAGTCATTGGAAAAAATGGTAGAGGAAACTGTTCAAATGAGTGAGCAATTATGACAGTTTGGGTACAACAGAGATGGCAGTAAGGAAAGAAACAGAGCATTGCTTTAAGAAAACAAACAAACAAAAACAAACTTCCTTATATGCCTGTTGGAATTAACAGGCGTAATTCAGCAACCATTGAAAAAACAAGGTGACTATCTCTGGACCTGTAATTATGAGTGCAAAATAGAAATAGTCTAATTACTAGAATCTCACAGAAAGACAGATGTCATATGTAGTATCACTGTTGTATGTGGTTTCTCTGAAGATGAGCATCACAACACCAAACTTAATTAAGAAGCTGAGATACAGCAAGGACATTTATCAAGACGTAAATATGCTTTTAACTTCCTGGGTTTAACAATCCAAGTGTAAACCAGGGATTACTGAGTATTAGGAGAAAATCTACTTGAGCATGGCAGAAGAGTTTACAGGGTGATAAATATTCTAGCTGAGTATTCATGGTGAACAGTATCTTCTTCAAGTATGTGCACAGCCTGTGAATTGTTTATCTCCACCTAATGTTCTTCTTTAGGGCTTCTATTTGGCCATAAACTGGCAAACAGTTGATCAGAATCAAGGATTTTGTAACAAATGAAAGCAGATGTCTAGCTGGGAGATCTGGTGCATGAAGTTGTTAAACAAAATAGCTATTTTGTCTACCTATTTTATCACAAAAATGCATTCTACCCAAGAAGCAAGAGGCAGTCAGCTTTCTGACTTGTACATTTTATGATAGATTTGTTTTTTTGCAACAGCTCAGTCATTTAGTAAGAAGCTTTCCAGTGGCAGATCTATTAAGTCAGTACATGTCTGGCAAAATCAGTCTTGAGGGTAGGAGAGACCATACTGATACGGATTACCATGTGAGGCTGACGTGTCATTTTATTTTCACCTCCCAGACTTCATCCCTATAGCTCAGAGGAAAGGCTGTAAAATACAGTAGTTTTAGAAGTGCTATATGTTACATAGATGCACTGTGGCTGGCTCATGATCTGCAAAACTGGGAGCAATAATTGTATGCCAGCACTGAAATCATTGGTTTACTTTTGTGTTCTGTCAGTACCTAGAGCTGGCCTGGTTTTCACCAAGATACTGTTACTTCATACTTCTTAATGTGCTCATGTCTGAAGAAAGCCCCAAACCACTGAAATTCCAGTCTGAAGCCCTAATATACAATTCATGAGGGAGCAGTTCCTGCACATTAAGGGTCAAATTAACAACATATTTTCATGCTGACATTAGGCATTGAAATGATTAAAAAAAAAAAAAGTGTGAAAATTCTTGTTGTACCTGTGCTTACTAAAAGTAGTTGAAGAGAAACCAGGAGATTTCTTACAGTAAACCATTATGCTACCTCTGGTTTTTTTGTAGATGATTTTAAAGATTTGTCTTTTTTTTAATTTATTATTATTAACAGGAATTTTATTATTTACTTTTAAAATTATTATTATTATTACACTAAATAAATCACTGTTGTACAGGCAGTAACACTATTTTGAGGAGAAGAAAGATTACAGGGTATGGGGGGAAAACCTCAAACTGCTTCTTACTGAAACCTAAGAAAGTCTAAAACATTGAAAAAATATATGTATTTATTCATTACTTCTTCACATTTTAAATTCCCTAGCCTTAATCTAGAGTTATTTGGTGCAGAACAGATTTCAGCAATGTACTGTAATGAAAGAAGCATTTTGCTCTATAATTCCTTTTTAGAAGTTGATGTGTATAATATTGGTAGTCTAATTGCACTTCTCCAGGAATTTTTTTTATCATGTTATCTGGAATACTTCAAAGACATCTTTGACACATAATTCAAGTCCATTTGCACAATAATTCAGTATTGCTGAACTAAGGAATGCCAATAATTAAACATATTCTGTGGTGGGGTTAAACTGATTTTTATTGTTGTTATTTTGATCTTATTTTCTTCTATATACATCTTATTTAGATTTTTAATGCAAAAGTAAGCCAGACATTTATGTATGATTCCTATATGAATGTACACATTTCCTTTCCCTCTTTCAACATGAAAAAAATGATTTTATACTTTAGCGGGATGCCACCAGCATCTTAATGCTTAGAATATCTAAAAACAATGCTTTTAGGAAAAAGACAAGAATAAAGATTTTTTATTAACATAAAATATAAAGCTGTTTCGAAAATACTGAATTTCTTCCCCTCAGGAAAATACTGTAGCCTAATGATTAAAATCTACTGCAGATGCCAAATCAGCACAGGCACTAGTCTTTGTGTTGTGATTGTGCTTGCACTGAAATGTTTGGGTGAATGTATCATCACTTAGCGTAAGGATGGTTTTTGTAGTCTATGGTATGCAAAGCTTGATATTAGAAGATCAAGTATCAGGTCTGAGAAACATTGTGTTACTGTAGAGAGTAACAGGAAGTGGATAACAAATACTTTAATAATGGGTATAATGGTAACAATAATAAAGGTAGTAATGCAAAACAAGACAAAAATTTAACAATCAAAAAACACACCACCACCACCACCTACTTTCATCGTGCACACACTTCAACATAATAATTTCTCTCTCTCTTAAATACAGTTTCTTGTACAAGTCTGTTGAGTAGGGAGGGTAGAAAATCTTATTGACGCTACACCAAGTAGGACAGATCTGGAATTGTAGTTAAAAAGGACATATTGTAGGATAAAAAATGGTCTTGAATAACAACAAAGCATAGGAAAAATAGATCTTCCCAGTAGTGATTTTGGTTTGGGTTTTGTTTTGTTTTCTTTTGTTCAATAAGCAGGATTAAAGCAAACCACATACTTACATGTAAAAGTGCAAGAGGGCTCCAAACACCATTCATCATCACTGTATGGCTGGCAGTAGCAAAGGTGCTGACTGCCATTTGTGGAGTACATCTCCCCCAAACAACTGCTATGCTGTTTTCATTATACCTTAACCACCTGCCTTTAAAGGGAACTAAGGAGAGAGAGTGGGCCTTGTGAAGGCAGAACAGTGTCTCGCTTGACCTACTTCCCCATTTCATCACATCAGCAAACGTCAGGTAGACTGCACCTGAAATTGGGGTGTGGGGAGGCCTCTGTGGATCCCAAGAACTACCCAAGACTCATTTCTCAAATGCACATGCCTGGGGAAGGATTGCCTAGGACTCCTAGACCTGCCCAAAGAGGCAGAACTAAGCTTTAAAACCCCAACACTGGGTGTGCACCCGCCACCTGAGAACCTGATGAAGACAAGACAATGAGGCATCCACAGGTGGTAATACCCTTTATCTATGTTTCCATCTCTGTTTCTATCTCTTTACCCTTTCTCTCTATCCCTATATTTCATTTGATTTATTTGGAATGGATGTGCTTTTGACAAGCCTCTATAAATTCCTCAGTAAATTATCAGTAAAAGTTTAACTTTGTTGAGACCCTGAAAGACATTTCATACTTTCAGACCTAAAGTCTTATCAACTCCCCTGCTGAGCGGGTTGAGACACCATTTTACACAGATGAAGGGTAGTTACATTTGTATGTTTCCACTGACATGATGGAGGAGTGCTGCTGTGAATTTAGGGAAATGTAAAACAAGAGGAGCAGATTAACAACGTACTCTGCAGGCAGCTCCCACCCTCATCTGCTAAAACCTTGGGAAAGAGTGACTGACAAAAACAAATGTCTTCTTTTTATGGACTCTAGACTGCTCTTCCAGGCTTAGGTGAAGCCTTCTGCACACATCAACTGCTGTTCCCATTAAAGTATGATTTTATTAAAATATCAAGTCATTAGCCTGACGAGTTTGTAGGGTACTCCCAAAATGACGTTCTAACCCATATCTAAAGGCAATATTGTCTTCACTGCTGTCTCTCAACAGGATGTTAATGTTGCAGTCACAACAGCGACAGCAAATCCAGCTCTGACAGTTATTTCAGTAAATGATCCGTGTTGTGGAAACATCCAGCAATTTGGGGTTTACAGAAGGTCTCTAATCTCATTACTTACAGGGATTTTTCTCCTCACAGAAGTTTCTTTCTTTCATTCATTTGTACATTTATTATTTTATTTTCAAAAGAACAAGCAAACCACCCTCTTCAGATCATATACCAAAGGCCTTCAGGGAGCCAATGTGACTAATACAATCAAGATCTTATTTGTTGTAGCTTTCAACCTTACATTAATTATAATGCCAGAAAAGACCTTCAGAACAAAGCTCCACTGAAGTCACTTCTACATAATACATATTTCAGTTGTACATATATATTTACTTATACTGGTATATTCTCCTTGTACATGGCAATGTAGAGTTGGTACTTCCAAAATACTTCTGCAAAATTTTATTTTGAATATTCTTATTTACAGTGATCAATAAACAAACCATGTATAACTGTGAGAAATTATTCCTCATCCCACAGCAAAAATATATAAAGAATCACATAACAAATTTCAGAACAATCTACACTGGAATGAAAAACAGTTTATCTTCCAATGGGAAATGCTTTTAGTCATCTCATGCAGTCATCTTTATTCTTTCCCAAAAGAATTCCTGAGGAAAAGTAGTTCTAGAGCAGCTGCCTAATCTTTTCTTTCTGTGGCTTTTAATATGTGCTTAATTTATCCAGAGGCACACTCCAGGTACTTCATGATGATAAATATAAAAGAACATGCATTATTCAGTACATTGACCTATATGCAAATAAATAGAGTACAAACATTTTAACCTATAAGTGTTTTTCCGTATATCACCGTGCAGTGCATAACTGCTAAAACATAGGACATTATATGGGACTTCATTAATTTGTTTTGGGTTGTTTTTTGAGACAATACAATCTAGTGGATCAAGCTGTGGTCTAAGAATTAGATACTCTGGATTTCTACTCCTGGCTTTGGCCTTGGACTAGGAGACAATCAAAGCCCTTTTGAGTTTAGCTTTCCTTTACTTATTAGTACAGTAGATAATGCTATCGTATAGCATTCTTGAAAATATTTGTTAGTGCACAATTTATTAATTTACATATGTGAATGATGAAAATGTGTATTTCTACATATATATGTATACCTAATAAGGTTTGTAATATATACTACTCCACATTATTTCCTTTCTAAACCGAAATGCATTCTTCCAATGTGAATGTGCTTTAATTTTTGTTGTTGTTGTTTTCTTATAAATGTAAGTTCTAGAACATTTTTACAAGTTTGGCACATTTCTTTCCTCAATCACAGCAGTATCATATGTTAATCGAAGCATTCCTTGAACAGCAGGATAGAAATAAGGACAAACTACAACTATTATTTTCTATTTGATTAAATATAGAAATTTTCAGGACCCTCCACAGAAATTTGCTAAGAGTGCATTAAAAAAGGTGTTTTGTTTTGTTTTGTTTTGTTTTGTTTTCCTCATCATTCATTATTTATTTATGAGTTTGTCAATAGGAATCTATTGTATTTGTCTATATTCTTATGGCACATTGATTGAGGGGACTTACTTATTTTTTAACTGATATTTACCTTTTTGTCTAACAGGTTGTGTAGAATTTTCTTTAACAAAGCACATGCTTTAAAATAGGCCAGGAAACCTTCCCTGTCCTCATAACATGTTGAAAAATATAGGTAGTCATGTTATACAACATTGAGCACAATTATATTCTGAAGGTCAGAGAAGTATATATAGCACTTCAACTTCAGCAGAAAATACATCTGGTGATACATCTCTCCTAGTCTCTTTCATCTCAATAAACCTTAGCCAACTAAGATGTTAGAAAGTCATAGGCAACTGCAGAGATTGAATCATCCATTCTCACACAAGTTCAAAATCTATACTTAAGGAAACAAAACAAACTGGAGATCTAAGACATCATGTCTGTGGCAAAATGGGGAAATAGATTAACTAATCTGGGTTAACTTTTAGGGTGTTTTTTTTTTTTTTTCCCCCTGAGATTATCAGCTCCAATGAACATTACTTATTTTGAAAATCATTCCCAAGCATTTTCAAAACATCACCTAGTTGAGCAATGTAGACTAAAAGAAAATAACTGGAGCACAAAAGGCTGCTTGGCTTATACACAAATGAGAACTAAACATGAGAAAGAAATTTCAGGAGCCTGGATGATGTCTGGACATGTGTATACTCAGAAGAATGCACTCCAATATGCATATATGCATATTGGAATATATGCAATATGGTGCATGAACATAGCAGCAGGATGATAGTTGCTAAAAGTAAATCCTAATAGTTAGAGCAGAGGATGTGACAGGCCTGTTAAGAGTCCCTTGCAAAATGGCAACAGCAATGTCTCAAAGTTCTGTTTGCTTTCTGCCTTATTCTATATTAATGAGAGTTGCAGCTGCCAGCTCCTTTTAGAAGCAGGTCTCAAATTAGCAGCAGCCTCACTTATAGGTAGAAAACCAGGACCTGTGAGGACTTGTACTGTTGGCACGCAATGAAGAGAAGTACAGTTGACTCAGGAGTAAGAGATTGTGATCTTTATGGTATCAAAGGCAGGATGATAAAAGGAGTATTGTTACTTTAAAAGTCCTCCCCAGAAGCTGGAACAAGAGTGGCAGCAATTGGAATCAGTTTTTCCAAGCCTACAGATCTCAAATAATTCATTTGCCCTGCTCATATGACAGCAGATATTTGAGAGAGAGGGAGAGAGAGAGAGTGATGTAACCTTACAGATACTCTCTTTGTGACAACTGTCAGTGCATGTGTTTTTTTAGGACAGAGCTATAGTTCCATATTGAGAAATAAATATAGGATAAAATGTCTGATAAGAAATAAACCTGAGGAGAGGGAAGAAAAGGCCTTTATCTAGGCCTTATATTACATTCCTTGTAAACTGTCTTTCTTTTTGCGTGTTTTTATCTGTTTTGCCTCTTTCTACCCCTGTAGCTTTCCAGAACAAAACACCACAGCTATCTTAGTTATTTTCAGGTAATATCTTCCTTGGTATTTACAGAAATATATACATTTAAAAAAAAAATCCAAATTCCAAAAGTATTAGAACACTGCTAAAGTAGAACATCTAGGCAAATATTGCGGTTTAGTATTTACTAAAAGTTGGATTTGCTAAACTGTATTTTTGTTTACAGTTGTGTCTCTGCCCTTTGCTGTTGCGTGAGATCTCAGTCAGCCACAAAATCACTGTCAGTTATTTTGTTCAGTGCCTGGTATGACCTCCTCGCTCCAGTCTACACACTTCAAGGTAGGGACTGATGTTACATACAAGAAGGGAAATATTTTGATGCACAAACACATAATGCTTCATCTGGCATTTTTTTAAAGTTTATAAATATTGTGACACTTGTCCCCAAAGAAAACCAGCTCTGGAGCATTGTTATTGCAATAAGCGCCCTTGTTACAAAACCATTTGTCCATGTCTTCATTTTTTTGTGTGTGTCTGGGTTTTTTCTTCCAGGCAACATATGGTTTGTTACCACTTATGTTTAATAAATTATCATCTACCAGCAAGCTTCTGGTTTGCTGCTGCTTCTTGAAACTTAAAAGGGAACAAGCAAATTTAGACTCCAGACATAATATGGCATAGACGTTATACTTTTTATATGGGTTTTAGTTTATTTTTATAATACTGAAATAAGCATCTCTTCAGATCAGAAGCAAAAATCTGTAGCCTTGTTGCTCGGGGACAGTAAATATTAAGATTCTTATATAAGAGAGAAAAGGATTCAAGATTGAAAATGCCTCCAGAAACTGCTGTTCTACTTGCAAATTCAGCACCCGCACTGCAGTTTGCTAATGAAAAATAATAAATTTTGTAGGCACTTCTACCTCGGACAAAAATCACTAATGGAAAAGAAACAAATAGCAACACAGTCTTTCCTGCTGCCTGTGTGTTTAAGTGAACACTATTCACCTGCTGCAAGGTTCTCACAGGTCTTTGGTATTCACTGAGATAAACCACCTTGCTCCCCAAAGCCCCAAACTTCTAGTTTGTTCATTTCAGACCCCCACTTGTAAAGCTTAAAGCACGAGCTGGACATTGCAGCTGCTTCTCTTCTACCTTACAACTGAAGTAAGTCCAAAGTAGCACAGACCTTTTGCAGTTTCTCTTAAACAATTATGTGTTCCCAGCTTTCAGTTTGATCAAGAATGTCAGCCATGGTAATTGCATTCTTTTTCCCCTTTCGCTAGTCTTAACTGCTTTGCATCACTGAGATGTTTGCTATGCTATGAAAACCAAAAGTGGATAAAAGTTAGCACAGCTCGCAGTCTATATGTTTGTCATTCAACATATGAAACTTGTGAACATCAATCACACAGCTTTGTTGTTTTCTGAGACATTTAGTATAATGCCTGTTTGAACTTAGCTGCACATAAACTTTTTAAAGAAAACACTTTTTGAAAATAGACACTTTTTATAGAAATGTACAACATTGGTTATAGAGCAGGTAATTAGTTTTGCAAAATTTGATCATGAATTAATGAAACTATTTCTGAGTAGAGAAACTCAAAGCACTGGAAGTTCAGACAGCATGGGGATACAAGTACCAGGTGCCTACTCAAATCTCACTTCATGCATTGCTCAGCAAGTCCAACCAAGTAAATAAATTTTGCAACAAATAAATTGTGAAAAAATAAATATGCTGTTCTATTGACGTCTACTATCTGGAATTTAAAATACATAGAGTACACATACACACGTGCATGAAATAGATTGAACAGGCAAAGACAAGTTTCCACTCTGTAGAAATCAGAGCATTAAGACTCTGAGGAAATTTTACAGAAGGTTTGATTATTCAGTGGGTGATCTTTACAAATTCAAAAATTAACTGAATTTTTGCAGGCTTCTTCTAGATGAGCTTTCCAATTCTGTTCGTATGCCACTATTTTGGGCTTGGGTGGCAAGGTTTTGGTAGCAGGGGAGCTACAGGGGTGGTGTCTGCGAGCAGAGCCCAGCAGCTGCCCCATGTCAGAGAGGAGCTAGCTCCAGCTGCTCCAAAAGGGACCTGCTGCTGGCCAGAGCTGGGCCGTAAGCAACACTGGTTGGGCCTCTGGGTAAGCAGATTGAAGAAAGGGGAAAACAAAAATCTTCTGTGCTACAGCAGCTGGGAGAGAGGGGTGAGAATCAGCCCTGCAGCCTCCCAGGTGAGTGCAGCAGGAGGGCAGGAGGTGCTCCAGGCACACAGCAGAAGTTCCCCTGCAGCCTGTGGAGAGGCCCCTGGTGGAGCAGGCTGTACCTCTGCAGCCCAGGGGTCCCACATGGAGCAGATCTCCACGCTGCAGCCTGGGGAGGAGCCCCCGGTGGAGCAGGTGGATGTGGCCTGGAGGAGGCTGCGGCCCATGGAGAGCCCCCGCAGGAGCAGGCCCCGGGCTGGAGCTGCAGCCCATGGAGAGGAGCCCACGCAGGAGCAGGGGGTCTGTGGGGAGCTGCCACCCGTGGGGGACCCGTGCTGGAGCAGTTTGCTCCTGAGGTATGGACCATATGGTATGGACAAATATTAGAGCAGTTCTTGAAGAATTGCTGCCTGTGGCATGGGATCCACGTGGGATTAGTTCAGGAAGGATGGCATCCCATGGGAGGAACGCAATCTGGAGCAGAAGAGGAGAAGCCCACTGTAATAGAAGGTCAGGCTCAAGACTAGCTAAGGAACCTAAAGGTGCACAAGTCTATGAAACCTGGTGAGATACATCTGCTGGTCCTGAGGGAACTGGTGGACGTTGTTGCTAAAACATTATCCATCATATCTGAGAAGTCGTGGCAGTCTTGTGAAGTTCCCACTAACTGAAGAGCCATTTTTAAACAGGGAGAAAAGTTAGACCCAGGGAACTACAAGCCAGTCAGTCTCAGTTCTGTGCCTAAAAAAAGCATGGAGCTTTTCCTCCTGGAAACTGTGCTAAAGCACATGGCTAATAAGGAGGTGATTGGTGACAGCCAACATGACTTCACTAAGCACAAAGCGAGTCTGACAATACTGGTGGCCTTCTATGATAGGGTTACAACATTGGTGGTTAAGGGAAGAACAACTGATGTCACCTACCTGGACTTGTGCAAAGCATTTGACACTGTCCCCATGATATCCCTTTCTCTAAATTGGAGCAATGTGGATATGATGAATGTGCCACTTGGTGGAATTGGCTGGAAGGTCACACTCAAAGAGTTGCAGTCAATGGTTCAATGTCCAGGTGGAGATCAGTAATGAGTGGTGTTCCTCAGGGGACAATGTTGGGATGGGCTCTGATGAGCCAAAAGGGAAGAAGATTGGCACGGCTGAACAGGGAACCTTTGCTTGCTGAGTGTCCAGCAAAAAAAGAGAGTTTATGTCTGATGGAAGAATGGGCAGGCAGCTCAGGGAGGGTACAAGGAAGTTGCCAGCATATGCAGAGAAAAAATCAGGAAGGCCAAAAAAAAAAAAAAAAATTATAAATATATTAATGGCAAGAAGAGGGCCAAGGAGAATCTCCATTCTTTACTGGATGTAGAGGGGAACATGACTACTAAGGATAAAGAAAAGGCTGAGGTTCTTAATGCCTTCTTTGCATGTCTTTATTAACCAGACCACTCGGGGACCCACAACCAGACCCATTCGGGGGGTACTCAGCCTACCGACCCGGAAGTCTGGAACAAGGAGTGGAAGAAACACCCCACAGTTCAGGTAGGAACCCTTAGAGAGCTGCTGCTCCACCTGGACTGTCACAAGTCCATGGGGCCAGTGGGCAACCACCTAATGCTGAGGGAGCTGGCAGATGTGATCGCTGGGCCACTTACCATCATCTATCAGCAGTCATAGTCATCCGGAGAGATCCTGGATGACTGGAAACTTGAGAATGTGACACCTATCTTGAAGAAGAGTTGTAAGGAGGACCTGGGGAACTACAGGCCTGTCAGCCTGACCTCGGTGCCAAGAAAGGTGATGGAACAGGTCATCTTGAATGCAATCAGACTGCATATGCGGGACAATTAGTATGGGTTCATGAAAGGCAAGTCCTGCCTGACCAACCTCATTTCCTTCTACAACCTGGTGACCTGCTTGGTGGATGAGGGAAAGGCTGTTGACATAGTCTACCTGGACTTCAGCAAGGCCTTTGAAATGGTCTCATGGGGTATTTTCCTGGAGAAGGTGGCAGCCCATGGTTTGCACAGGTACACTCTTTGCTGGATTAACAACCGGCTGGAGGGTCAGGCCCAGAGAGTGGTGGTGAATGGAGTGAAATCCAGCTGGCGACTGGTCACCAGTGGGGTTCACCACAGGTCAGTGCTGGGGCCCATCCTCTTTAAGATCTTTATTGATGATTTGGATGAGGGAATTAAGTGCACCCTTACTATGTTTGCAGATGACACCAAGTTGGGGGGAAGTGTTGATCTGCCGGAGGGTAGGAAGACCCTGCAGAGGGACCTGGACAGGTTAGATTGATGGGCAGAGGCCAATAGGATGAGGTTCAACATGGCTAAGTGCTGGGTCCTGCACTTTGATCACAGGAACTCCATGCAGTGCTACGGGCTTGGGGCAGAGTGGCTGGAAAGCTGTGAGCAGGAAAAGGATCTGAGGCTGCTGATTGATGCTCACCTGACCATGAGCCAGCAGTGTGCCCAGGTGGTCAAGAAGGTCAATGACATCCTGACTTGTAACAGGAACAGTGTAGCCAGGAGGACCAGGGAGGTGATCGTCCCCCTGCACTCTGCTCTGGTGAGGCCATACCTCGAGTACTGTGTTCAGTTTTGGGCTCCTTAGTACAAGAAGGAGATCGAGTCCCTGGAACGTGTCCAGAGAATGGCTATGAAGCAGGTGAAGGGCCATGAAGCTGGTGAAGGGCCTGGAACACAAGTCCTGTGAGGAGCGGCTGAGGGAACTGGGGTTGTTTAGTCTGGAGAAGAGGAGGCTCAGGGGAGACCTTATTGATCTCTGCAACTCCCTGAAAGGAAGGTGTGGGGAACTGGGGGTCGGCCTCTTCTTGCAGATAACTAGTGTTAGGACTAGAGGGAATGGCCTCAAGTTGCACCAGGGGAGGTTTAGGTTAGAAATTAGGAGACATTTATTCTCAGAAAGAGTAGCTTAATATTGGAGCGGATTGCCCAGGGAGGTGATGGAGTCACCTTCCCTGGGGGTGTTCAAGGAAAGGTTGGACGTGGTGCTTAGGGATATGGTTTAGTGGATGATGGTTGGACCAGATGATCTTAAAGGTCTTTTCCAACTGTAATGATCTATGATTCTATGATCTTTCTTGGTGACACAGTCAGTGGGATCAAGTGCACCCTCAGCAAGTTTGACGATGACACCAAGCCGTGTGGTGTTGTCTGCTGTGGTGGTTTTACTCAGGTGGGCAGCCAAGCTCCACCACAACCGCTCTCTCATTCCCCCTCCTCAAAGAGGAACGGGGAGAGAATGCGATGAAAAGGGTTCAAGGATTGAGATAAGGACGAGGAGATCGCACAGTAATTATTGTGACGGGCAAAACAGACTCAGCATAGGGAGACAGTAAGATTTATTACCTATTACTAACAAGCTAGAGAAGTGAGAAACAAATGAAAGAAACCACCTTCCCCCCCATCCACCCTCTTCTACCTCCTCCCCATCAGCGGCACAGGGGAACAGGGGAATGGGGGTTATGGTCAGTCTATAGCGCTTCTGCTCTGCTGCTCCTTCTCGGTCACTCTCGTCCCCTGTGCTGTGGGGTCCCTCCCACGGGATGCAGTCCTTGCTGAACTGATCCAGTGTGGGCTGCCCACAGGCAGCAGCTCTTCAAGAACTGCTCCAGATATGGGTCTGTACCACGGGGTCCATCCCTTAGGATCAAGCTGCTCCAACCTGGATCCCCTACGGGCAGCAGCTCCTTCGAGGTCACCTGCTCCTGCGTGGTCTCCTCTCCACGGGCTACAGGTCTGGCCCGGAATCTGCTCCGGCAGGGGTCTTCCACAGGCTGCAGTCTCCGTAGGTGCAGGTCCACCTGCTCCACCATGGTCTCCTCCACGGGCTGCAGGGTGAAACCATGCTCCACCATGGTACTCCATGGACTGCAGGGGGACAGCCTACTTCACCATGGTCCTCACCACAGGCCACAGGGGACTTCTGCTCTGGCGCCTGGAGCACCTCTCCCACTCCTTCTCCCTCCTTCTTCACTGACCTTGGTGCCTGCAAGGCTGTTCCTCACTCCTCTTACTCTCCCAGCTGCTGTGTGTGGCGCAGCGTTGTTTTTTTTTTTTTTTTTTTTTTTTTTTTTTTTTTTTGTTTGTTTGTTTGTTTGTTTGTTTGTTTGTTTTCCCCTGACTTAAATATGCTCTCACAGAGGCGCAAAACAACATCACTTATTGGCTCAGCTCTGGTCAGCAGTGGGGCCCTTACCAAACATGGGGCAGCTTCTAGATCCTTGGCTTCTAGAAGCCAACCCTATGGCCCCCTGCTACCAAAACCTTGCCACGTAAACCCACTACATCTACACATTGGAGGGAAGTGATGCCATCCAGAGGGACCTGGACAGGCTTGAGAGGTGGGCCTGTGCAAGACTCATGAAGTCAACAAGGCCAAGTGCAAGGTCCTGCACTTGGGCTGGGGCAATCCCAAGCCAAAATATGAGCTGGGCAGAGAATGGATGGAGAGCAGACCTGAGGTGCAGGGGCATGAGGGATTTGATTGACAAGAAGTTCGACATGATCCAGCAATGTTCACTTGTAACCCAGAAAGCCAACCGTACCCAGGGCTGCATCAAAAGCAGCATGCGCAGCAGGCCGAGGGAGGTGATTCTCCCCCTCTACTCTGCTCTCGGGAGACCCCAGCTGCAGTGCTGCATTCAGCTCTGGGGCCCCCAGCACAAGAAAGATATGTATCTGTTAGAGCAAGTCCAGAGGAGGCCACAGAGGAGGCAAGTCCAGAGAGGGCCACAAAGATGATCAAGAGAGCACCTCACCTGTGGAGGAAGACTAGGCAAGCTGGAGTTCTTCAGTCTGGAGAAGAGAAGGCTCAGGGGGGACCTAATAAGCAGTGTTCCTGTACCTAAAGGGGGCCTACATGAAAGCTGGGAAGGGACTCTTTGTCAGGGAATGAAAGGATAGGAAAAAGAGTATTGGTTTTAGAAGCTAAGAAAGAGTAGATTTAGTTTAGATATTTGGAATAAATTCTTTACTCAGCGGGTGGTGAGGCACTGGAACAAGTTGCCCAAAGAAGCTGTGGATCCTCCATCTCTGGAAGAGTTCAAGGCCTTGTTGGTTGGGTTTGGGCAACCTGGTCTAGTGGAAGGTGTCCCTGACCATGGCAGGGCCATTGGAATTAGATGATTTTTAGGGTCCCTTCCAACCCAAACAATTCTATGACTCTATGATTCTATTAGAGAATGTCTGTGAAGGAGAGATGGAGACAAATTGTTATGGACTGACCACAGCCCCCATTCCCTGTTTGCCTGCTCCACCCGGGGGAAGGAGGTGGAAGAGGTTGGATTGTAGGGAAGTGTCTTCAGTTTGTTTTTAGTTCTCACTGCTCTAGTCTGTTAGTGATAGGCAATAAATTATATTAACATTCCTCAGCTGAGTCTGTTTTGCCTGTGATGGTAAATAGTGAGTGATCTTCTTGTCCTCAGCCCTTGAGCCCTTTTTCATCATTTCCTCTTCCTTTGAGGAGGGAGAATGAGAGTGGTGTGGTGGTGTTTAGCTGCCCATCTGTGTGAAACTACCACACTGGTATGCATAATACCAGGTAAAAAGAAATAAACAAATCATAAAAGTTAAAATCTCTACGTTTAGGCTTTTCCCAGCCTAGAATCATATTTTCTTCTTGTGGAAATCAGATCTCAAAGATCAGATTATACATGTCGAGGTTGTTTCTGAATATAGGAAATGTCTTCCTGTCCTGGGAAATTCAGACATAGATATAGTGACTAAAATGCTATGGATGTGTGGAAATTTGGTGGCATTACTTCACCTTTCATATGCTATAATCTTCACTAATGACCTGGATGATGGGGTAGTGCAGTCTCTGGAAGTTTGCTGATTACACAAATCTGGCTGGAGTGCATGATATACCAGATGGTCAAGCTGCCATCCAGATGAACCTCATAAGGCTGAAGAAATAGGTTGACAGGAACCTCATGAAGTTCAAGAAGGAAAAGTACAAAGTCCTGCAAATGGGGAGGAGCAAACACAGCCAGCAGAACCTGCTGGGGGATACACAGGAGGTGGAAAGTAGTTTTGCAGAAAAGTACCTGGGGGGCCTGGTGTACACCAAGTTAAACATGAGTCAGCAATGTGGCCTTGTCCCTAAGAAGACTAGCAGTATTCTTGGCTTCATCAGGTAAAGTATTGCCAGCAGGTCAAAGGAGGTGATCCTTCCCCTCCACTCATCATTGGTGAGACTGCACCAGGAGTGCTGAGTCCAGTGGTGGGCGCTCCAGTACAAGAGGGACATGGGCATACTAGAAAAAGTCCAATGGAGGGTCACAAAGATCATGAAAGGACTGGAGCACATCTACTGTGAAGAAAGGCTGAAAGAACTCTAGTTCCTACTCTCTTTCCCTATACTCATTCTCTATGCACAGCTCAAAAACTTTGTGGGTTTATTCAACAGAACTCATAAGTCTGGCATATGGGTTAGGGAATCATTTTGTCTATCTTTAATTATATTCATGAAAATTGTGTGAACAGAAACAGAAATTAAACAACTGTTTGACAGAGACTTGTACTTTTGACCTTTAAAAGTCAACCAATTTTAAAAATATATTAAATTATTTCTCTGACAACACTTAGTTTAAGCCTTGCTTAAACTAAGCAGACTTTCTCAGATGGCTTGTCTGATTTTGGTACAGTTAGGAGAGGTAGGAGTGGAGGAAATAGGAACTTGTAAGCCATACCTTCCCCTGTTATCTCATGCTGATGTTACTTAAAGCAAATCATCTGACCAGAGTGTTGCTTACTTAGTACGAAGTGTACCATATGCTTAGTACCAGCCCTAAAGCTTGGCATAATCTATTTTCAGACTGTGCAAACGAAGAATACAGCTCTAAAGCGTCCACACCACCCACAGAATCTCATGCCTCCAATGAAAGAGCAGGCTGCTCTGACTCCATTCCTCCATTCTCTCTAGCTGAGAGTAGAGAACAGGCTTTTTATTTATTTATTTGTTTGTGTGTTTGCTTATTTTTTTATTTATAAATATATATATTTTTTTTTCTTACTGGAAATAAATGATGATGTGTAACAAACAAATGCATTGAAGGAAATGAATTTTACAATGTTATATGTTTGTCATACAGGAAATATCAGTAAGTATTGCATTTTTGTTGGTGCTTGGTTGGTTTTCACTCTGTTAGACTTGCAATTGCTTTAGGAAGCTTAACCACATGTTCAGTTTGCTGTTCCTATGTTCCTATCCATCCATACCAATGTAATGGGAAGGAATCACAGGATCACAGAATCATCTAGGTTGGAAGAGACCTCCAAGATCATCAAGTCTAACCTCTAACCTAACACTAACAAGTTCTCCGCTAAACCATATAACTAAACTCTACATCTAAATGTATTTTAAAGACCTCCAGGGATGGTGACTCAACCACTTCCCTGGGCAGCCCATTCCAATGCCTAACAACCCTTTCAGTAAAGAAGTTCTTCCTAATATCCAACCTAAACCTCCCCTGGCACAACTTTAGCCCATTCCCCCTCGTCCTATCACCAGGCACGTGGGAGAATAGACCAATTCCCACCTCACTACAGCCTCCTTTAAGGTACCTGTAGAGAGCGATAAGGTCGCCCCTGAGCCTCCTCTTCTCCAGGCTGAACAGTCCCAGCTCCCTCAGCCGCTCCTGATAAGACTTGTTCTCCAGACCCCTCACCAGCTTCATTGCCCTTCTCTGCACTCGCTCGAGCACCTAGATGTCCTTCTTGTAGCAAGGGGCCCGAAGCTGAACACAGTACTCGAGGTGCGGCCTCACCAGAGCTGAGTACAAGGATCCATGTGGCTCTCTGAGTTACCTGTTTCTTAAGGCAGCACCTCATCATTAGTTCCATTAGAAGAAACAGAGCACATCTGTGCAAAGAAGCTTCACGATTCATTAGGTTACCAGCAAATATCACCAAAGTGGGCAATATTCAAAACATTCTGTGAATTTCCTTCCTCATAAACAGCAGTTGTGTGAGTGTAAAGATTAAAACTTAGAACATATTCACCAAATATCACATCAGAAGGTACAAATTGCTTTGGGAAGCACTGTTTTTCTAATAGATCTCAAGTTACATGCCTGAAATGATTCCTTTTCTGTGACCTACAAGAGGTGAGGTTTACAAAACAGCAAACATACTGGGAAGAAAATCAGTAGGAAAAATATTGCTAAAACAAAGTACAAAATCTCCAAGAAATTATCCTACTAGAGCTAGAAAACGTACTGTTTCTTTAATCGATGTGTAAATCATAAGCTGATTTATTTTTCTTTTTCAGGGTCTATATAATATGTAATACTGATAGTATTATTCACAAGCAATACTGAAGGCAATAGCCTTTTTTTTAAAAAAAAAAAAAAAAAAAGTGCCAAATTACTTCCTATAGAGAGATGATCCTTCTTCTTTCCACCTAGTTGTGGAAAGTCGTCTGGGCAGAAAATTACTGATATTTCAGGAATAGGGCTAAGGCAAGCCAAGATTGATTATAGTTCTCAATGGCTATAAAAGGGCTTAAAAGAACACTTCCTCAACTCAGCTAGGGATCTGACACAGAGGCTGCATGAAAGAAGAAATAAGAGGTGATAGGGGATGAAAGAGAAGACAAGATGAAGGAAGGTAAGTAGCAACAAAGGAGGAATAGTCAAAGAGTAACTGCTCCAATATAAGACTGAGAGGTGAAAACATAGGAAGAGTCCAGTATAAACTGCATAAGAAAGGCATAGAGAAGGCATGTAGTAGACATGGAGAATCAATCAGCATGGTCTGAGAAATTCTAATTCCTTATTCTGCACAAGCATACTGGACAAGTTGCCCTTTGAGAAGTGGGACCTCCTTTCTTCTCACAGTTTAGAGAGAAAAACCATATTAAAGAATATAAAGTATTTAAATATTTTTGAAAAGGGGTTTATGGACATGTTTGAAGAGACAACTGTTCAATCATTATCATTAAAAACAATTAAGCATGTGAAGGATATTTGTGGAAAGGAGTTAAGCCACTTGAGAGGTTTCCCGATTAGGGAGTTCACTCTAATAGATTTAGTTCATTACTATATATGTATTTTTTTGCTAGTTGGGTAATAAGGCAATAAACCTTTCTGATGTGTTAATGTGTTGTATTGGAATATGTTGAACTGGGTGATGAGGATGAATTAATAAGGTATTTTTCAATAGTGATATTTGGCTGCCTGAAACCAATGATTTGAAAATGCGGTAAAAACAATGGACCATTAATGATGGAATCACACAGAATCATAGAATGGCTCAGGTTGGAAGGGACATTAAGATCATCGAGTTCAAACCCCTCCACCATGGGCAGGGATGCCACCCATTAAATCAAGTTGCCCAGGGCCTTGTCCAACCTGGTCTTGAACACCTTCAGGAATGGAGCTTCACAAACCTCTCTGGGCAACATGTTCCAGTGCCTCACCACCCTCTGAGTGAAGAATTTTCTTCTAACCACCAATTTAAGTCTTCCATCTTTTAGTTTAAAACCATTCCCCCTTGTCCTCTCATTATCTTGAACAAATACTTTTTCTCCATCTTTTTATAAGCCCTCTTTAAGTATTGAAACGCTGAAATGAGGCCCCCCAAAGCCTTCTCTTCTGTAGGCTGAACAGCCCCATCTCTCTCAGCCTTTCTTCACAGGAGATGTGCTCCAGCACCTTGATCAACTTTGTGGCCTCCTCTGGATGTGCTCTAATAGGTCCACATCCTTCTTGTGCTGGGGCCTCCAGACCTGGATGCAGTAGTCCAAGTGGGTCCTCACAAGGAAAGAGTAAAGGGGCACAATCACCTCCCTCGACCCACTGGCCATTCTGCTGATGCAGTCCAGGATGCAGTTGGCCTTCTAGACTGCAAGTGCACGTTGCTGGCTTATGTTGAGCTTTTTGTCCACTAGAAACCATAAATCATTCTCTGCAGGTCTGCTTTCAATGAGTTCTTCTACCAGTCTGGACTCATGCCTGGGATTGTCCCAACCCAGGTGCAGCACCTTGCACTTTGATTTGTTGAACCTCATTAGGTTCTCATGGGCCCACTTCTGCAGCTTGCTCAGGTCCCTTTGGATGGCTTCCTTTCATTCTGTTGTATTGACTGCACCACTCAGCTTAGTGACATCTGCAAACTTGCTGAGGGTGCACTTGATCCCATTGCCTCTGTCACTGATGAAAGTTATTAAACAGTATCTGTCCCAGGACAGACCCCTGAGGGACACCACTCACCACTGGCCTCCACCTGAAGAGCCATAGGGCCATTGACCGCCACTTTCTGGGTGCAGCCTTCAAGCCAATTCCTTATCCACTGAATAGTCTACCCATTAAATCCATATCTCTCCAGTTTGGAGATCAGAATGTCATGTGGGACCATGTCAACGGCATTACAGAAGTCCAGGTAAATGACAACAATTGGTCTTCCCTTGTCAACTGATGCAGTCACTCCATGGTAGAAGGCCACCAGATTGGTCATGCTCGATTAGCCCTTGGTGAAGCCATGCTGGCTGTCTTGGATCACCTCTTCGTCTTGCATCTGCCTTGACAATGCTGAATGAAGTAACGGAATTTGTTGAATAGGGTTTTGTTTGTTTGTTTGTTTACTTTTTAAGGGACATAATTTATACAAATTAGGCACATAATTTATACAAATTAGATTGTTTGAGTTCTCAGAGTGCACTTCCTTATTTAGGACCTGTTCTTACAAATTTTTTCAAGATCTTCTTGTATGCCCCAATTTTGTAAAACAATAATATTGTATGCACAATCTTGTATGCACAACAAGCTAGCAAAATACTGCTTTGTGTTAACATCATTAACTCTAGTAGAAAATAATATTAACTTTGTGTATTGATTACTTTTGAATTCTTTCTAGATCTTTTTGTAGTGACTTCATTCAATTAGTCAGAACAACAAATATCAGTCAGGTTGCATGTACCTAATCTCAGATTAATTCAGTTGTCAGTTGGTCATTTCAATTATTCTTCTTTCAATTTAATAAGTGATTTTATTTTACTTCAGTTCACAATTTTAGTACCTTCAATAATTACTTTTTAATTGACATGGAATGGAATTAGCAAGTGTTTTATCTATATAAGCCATGCACAGCAGTTGTTTTCCAACCTGTTTCTTATGCCAATTCTATTGTAAGGAAAGGAATAGTAATCTTTATTAAGGTATGCCAAAAAAGTTTAATATGTACCTTTTATGATGTTTACCAACTTTTTTCCCTGGAGTGAAGCTTAACTTTTTCTAGAGAAAAAATAGAGACTGGAGCCCCACTTGATCTTTCTTGTACTGGCATTAAGAGACATTAAGCAGAAGTGTCTGGCTGAGAAAGTTCAAGTTGGCTCCAGGGGAACAGTCTGGAAGCATAGGAATGGCACCAGGGAGCCAGCAAGTATTGCAGTGTCTACCTGAATGGTCAAAACTTCTCAGCCTGATCCAGAGCAGGTGGTGAGAGCAAAAAGGAAGCAAAGTTACCAGCACATGGTTTTTCATCCACCAATATCCCCAAGTCCTTTTTTGCAGGGCTGATCTCAATCCACTCATCACCAAGCCTGTATACATATTTGGGATTGCCCAGCCCCAGGCGCAGGATCTTTCACTTGGCCTAGTTGAACTTCATGAGTTTTCCACTTGCCCACCTCTTAAGTCTGTCTGGGTCCTTCTGGTTGGCATCCTTTTCCTCTTGAATGTATACAGCACCAGTCTGCTTTGTGTCATCTGCAGACTTACAGATACGCTCAGTCCCACCATGCACATCACTGACAAAAAGATTAAGTATTTCTTGTCACAATACCAGCCCCTGAGGAACACCACTCACCACTGCTGTCCACCTGGACATTGAGCCAATGACAACTCTTTGAGTGTAATGATCTATGCTATTCCTTATTCACCAAGTGGCACAGTCATTAGATCCATATCTCTCTAGTTTAGAAAAAAGGATATCATGGGGACAGTGTCAAATGCTTTGCACAAGGATATCATGGGGACAGTGTCAAATGCTTTGCACAAGTCCAGGTAGGTGACATCAGTTGTTCTTCCCTTATCCACCAATGTTGTAACCCCATCATAGAAGGCCACCAGTATTGTCAGACTCATTTTGTGCTTAGTGAAGCCCTGTTGGCTGTCACCAATCACCTCCTTTGCCTTCTTAATCTATGTGCCTTAGCACAATTTCCAGGACGATTTACTCCATGACCTTGTGAGGCACAGAGATGATTGCCCTGTAGTACCCCAGGTCTTCCTTGTTCCCTTTTTAAAAAAGGGGTTTATGTTTCCTCTTTTCCAGGCAGTGGGAACTTCACCAAACTGCCACAACTTTTTAAATACAGATAATGTCTTAGCAATTTCATCTGCAAGTTACCTCCAGAGCTTCAGGTGCATGTCATCATGTCCCATGGACTTGTGCATATTCAGGTTCCTTAGATAGTCTCAAGGATCCCTGCCTTTGGATTCTGTGAATTGACCAATGTAGCTAGAACACTTGACAGTGAAGACTGAGGAGAAATAATTGTTGAGCACCTCAGCCTCTCCACATTGCCTGTAGTCATTCTTTTTTTTATATCTGTAACCAATTTCAGCTCCAGATGTGCCTCAACTTGTCTTATACCTTCTCCTCACCGAAAAGCCCAGATATTTTTAAAAAGAATAAAAAAATAGAATAAAAAACATTTCTTGTAATTCTTAAAGAACAAAGGATTTTTGAATAGATAAATGAGGTTTTTCATGCTTTACTTGATGAAAAATACAAATAAAAACAACAACAAAAATTCTATGGTTAGTCTCTAATCCAAATGCTACTGAAAGCCATGAAATAACTGTTAACAGTATAATAGTATAATGGCTTTAGCTCAAAACCTGGAGAATGCAAGTAAGAGAGACCATGCAGGTCTGAATAATCTCTCTTGTAATTGAACAAAACTCACTTGTTAAATTATAAATGCATGTTAAAAATAAACTTTGAAAAACAACCAACCTTTTCTCTTTTCTTACTAAAAACAACAGACAAGATAAGCAATAACAGATGTAGAAATTCCCTAGGATATTTTGTGTTGAATATCTCAAGCTCATAAAAATTTCTGTAAAGATTTAAAAAATTTTTTAAAAAATGTACTTATTTATTAGACAAAACAAGTATGTTAAGATCCCGTGAACTAACAATATTACCTTGGAAATTTGGAAATTTGATCCTTTTTTTTTTTTTTTTTTTTTTTTTTCCCCCACAACCAGGCATTTTGAAGAGATGAGGAGAAAAAAAAATGGAAGAAAAAAAGAAAGGAAAGTGTAACTAAGCTTCTAAATCATACAAAATTAAAAACTGGGGTAAGAAGAGAGGAAAATTATTAAAAGTTACAAATGTTACAGCATAAAGAAGAATATACTAAATGTTCATTAAATGTTCATGTTTAGGCATCACTGAAGCTTTATGTTTACAAATGTCATGCTATATTACAATTTACAACCAATTAGATAAACACCATTAAACTACTGACTTCTGGGGCAATCTGAACTTGTTGAAATAAAATATTACCAAATCACTAAGGAAAGTACTACAATGAAAACAGAAAACATATTCATAATGGCACTGATAAGTGCAGAAATGCAAATGGAAGTGTTGATAGTATAGCTAGTAAAAGATAGACATGTTTATTTGAGCACCAATAACACAGTTTATATACTGTGTCTATTGAGTACAAAGTGTGAAATGTGTGGGGGAGCTGATAATATGAAATATGATTAATCAACACACAGCAGAAAAGCATCTGTTGTATAAAAATTTCTCCAGCAATACATTATGTAAAATGTGGTAAAAATAAACAGTTAAATTTACATTGCTAATGTATAGAATGTTAAATAAAGACAAGGTAAAATGGTTAGTAAAATGTAGATTAAAACAAAATTAGTGATTTATTGATGAAAATCATCTCAAGACGAAGACCAAAACAATTAAGGCAATGAAAACCGTTATTCACCATAACTTACACTTTAGCACTGCTTTTCTACTGCTAGGAGGCAAACCATGTACGTTACCAGAGAAAATCAATTCTCCTAAACCATGTATTTAGGGCTGAGAAAAGGTTCTGTTTAAAAGAAAATTAGAGGAGTCTGAATCTCTCTTACTTTATCATCTGTCCTTGCCATTCAGACATGCAGCTAATCATAAGTATAAGCATATTATATAAGGTACAACTATGCAGAAGCCTAAACTTACATGTGAATTGTGGCCGATGTATTTTAAAAGTCATTATTTTCAAAATATATGTCAGAAACTCTGCTAAAACCATCGTTACTTGCATGAATTGGGAATGAACATGTTTTGAAGGACCCAAGTGAACACACACGCATACTTGCATTTAATCATTCTATGGATTTTAGGGGAACAATTACTGTGCATATACCGCAGATCATGTGTAAGCAATCACAACACTTGACATCAAATTTTATCTCAAATTAAACTGAAATCACATCTGTATATCACAGGAAGACTCTTTGTTTTCAGTGGAAGAGGAAGATTGACACACTGACTGTATTCCAGACCTCAAATAATCTAATATTGGAGTCGGACAGAGAATTGCTTGAGGTCACCTCTGAAAACTTCAGGACTCCCACTGGCACAACAGTAACTGCTACAGTTTGGGGAATTCATTCCCATACAGATCCAAAGTAGGTCTATGTGGCATCTAAGGAACAGTGAAACACTTGAATTTAGCATCTCTGCTGTGTGTAGAATTGGAAAACAAAACTTTTTCAAATGCAAGCCAAAACCACACCAAACCAAACCAAACAAAAACAAAAACAAAAAAACCTGTTAATGTCAGCCTTTCAAAACAAGGAAGAGCTAATGATTACAGCCTTCTGGTAGGTTTAAAGTAGGAGGGAATGTTAAAGGGGGGATTTATAGCTACAAGGGGGAAAGGATAAAAAAGGCAGACTTAGGACTAGTCAGAAATAGGGGGGTCATCTCACTTGAAAGAAGGAAGTCAATTCTAGAATTCATAGGACAAAATGTGGAATAAAAGGATTCCTCTTCAAACTTAAAGCACACTCCAAAAAGCTGAAGAAGAGGATGAAGAGATGTTCTTCATCTGTGCTCAGAAAACACTAAGGATAGAAAAATGCTACTGGCTTATTTAAGGAATTGTAAAAGAGAATTAGTCAACAGGTTAAGGCTGAAACGCTGAGACTTCTTGTAACACTGGAGAGTTGTAGGTAACGAGTTTAGACCAAGTAATTAATTTTCTTCTAATATAGAAGGGATAGAGCTTATATAGGTTAGATTTATGCTTAGGTAACTAAATTTGTGAGAGATGATCTCATGCAAATCTAAATCCAGTGATTTGATCAAATTTCTCATGCAGAAATTATATCAGTTCATAGAGTGTTTCAGACCCTCCTGCCATAGTATGACATAGTGGTATAACCTATATACCTGCATATATAGGGCATATATAAGGGTCAAGGACACAGCTCAGTTATTACTGTGCACTTGGATATTTTGTTAAGTTCTCGACATGGTTTCTGACACAGCTTTGCTCTGTGACAGCCAGATTTCCCCTGGGCAGATGATGGGCAAATTTCAAAAGCACAGAGTAGTCCCAGTAGATGGTATTATTCACAAGGGCACTCTGTTTTGGGAGGAAATAACTTTTAATTGACGACACCTGTGGTCATAAGCTATGAAACCTGTGCTACTTGTTCCTTATGGACAGGGAACAAGTCTTGGCTGGTTTTATTTATTAGTACAGGTATAGTCAGTAAATCTGACTTACAGAGAATTAATGTTCTATAAGAGCTAGAAATAATTAACTCTGCTTTCCTAAGGATAGAGGTACTGTAGCTGATTGATTTTTATGTCTAAGCAGTTGAAGTGTACTACTGAAGTTTTACTTTTGGGTCATGCAATTATAAGGTCTCCTTTTCTTTCATTCCCAGAAGTATATGAGCTCAGCTTTCTTTACAGTTCAGGCATTTCCAGTCCATCTTATTTCCTGCTTATTTCTGTAAAAGCTAAAAAATGCAATAACACATGAGACCTTCATCTACCTGTAAAATTGGGCAGAAATAAAAGTTATTTTTGTAGTGGAGATACTAATAAACAGACAGTGTTAAATAATTACTAGGAAACCAAGCCATATACACACATATATTAAGAACAAAAAGAAGAAAAAAAAAGAGGAAAATAAGGGAGAAGATGGCATATATCATTCCATTGACAATATAACAAGATGATCTCTGCCTCTCACCTCTCTGAAATCTGGATTGTTTAACTTATTTCACAATAGCTAATAAAAGTTTGGAAATTGTTATAATATCCAAATATCTCTGACCTCATTTTCTGATTCAAGTGATTTTATTAGCAATATATTATTTCCTGAATATTTTTGAAAGACAACTACAAGAATCATTTAAGAATGTCACTACAGATTGGGCAATTTTCCTCTGTATGAATTTATTGAAATGTTTACTGCCTGTTTTGTATAAGGAAACCTCAGTTACTTTTTGGTCACTTATAGGAGGACTAGTCTGGAAGATTTCCCCTGACTTCTGACCTCCCCTCCCCTCCCCTCTCCTCTCCTCTCCTCTCCTCTCCTCTCCTCTCCTCTCCTCTCCTCTCCTCTCCTCTCCTCTCCTCTCCTCTCCTCTCCTCTCCTCTCCTCTCCTCTCCTCTCCTCTCCTCTCCTCTCCTCTCCTCTCCTCTCCTCTCCAGTATTTACTGTTCAGCTCTGTGCACAAAAATGATTAGCTATTGATTTCTTTATACAATATTACAGTCTAATCCAGGAATATTTTTCTCACACTCTTACTTCATTTTATCTTCACTACTTTGCATCTACATTTACTTACAATGTAAAATTAGATCTACTATCCTAGAAACTACCTTCTTTAAAGAATTTATAATCTTTCCCATTACTTTCTTTCTTTCTTTGAGATGGAAAACTATTTTACTGAGAAAATAATTTGTTGTTATTTAATAAAGAAGCTAGAAAATGAATTTGATTCAGAAACAGAGCAGTGTGATTTGAATTCAAAAGAAAACTCTGGTATTGATTTGGTAACAAATATAATAGGAAGGAGAGGGAAAATATGGTACAAAAAATAATTTCTTATGGCCTTAATCAGAAGAAACATACTTCCCTACAAGAGAGGATGTTTGAAGTATTATATACCTCATACTGAGGACATAGTTGTGCTCTGAAGCTCATATTTCTCTTTTTTTTTTATTTTAAAATATTCTCAACTACTTTTTTTTTTTCTTTTTTTTTCTTTTTTTTTTTTTTCAGACTTATGAAGAAAAATTCTAGCATGTATGGTAAACTTACATTCCTAGTAGTCTATACTGGTCTGGCTTCCTGTATCACAGCGCTCTTGTCTTTGTCTTGTCTAAATCTTACAAAATTTACAGAAACTATTATCTCTCTGTCAATGGTATAGGAGTTCTTTTAGATATATGACAATGAAAAGATATTTTTAAAATATATGAATAGAAAAAGGAGGACAAGAGAAAACATAGGTTCGCTACTTGATGGGGAAGGTCACCTCACAGACAAGGACTTATGCAAAGCAGAGACGTTTAATGCCTTCTTTGCCTCTGTCTTCAATGCTGATGATGGACTTTGGGACCCCAGGTGACCTGAGCTGGAGGACTGTGACAGTGGGAATGATAAACTCCCAACCGACCCTGAATATGTGTGGGATTTGCTGCTCCACCTAGATCCATACAAGTCCATAGATCTGGATGGGAGTCATCCCAGGTGCTCAGAGAGCTGGCTGACATCTTTGTGGAAACTCTCTCAATTATTTTTCAATGGTCTTGGGAATCTGGAGAGGTCCCAGTTGACTGGAAGCTGGCAAATGTTGTACCAGTTTTCAAGAAGGGCAAGAAAGAAGACCCTGGCAACTACAGGCCTGTCAGTCTCATGTCAGTGCCTGGTAAAATTATGGAGAAGATTATCCTTGAAGTTATTGAAGCACTCCTGGGGGACAATGCAGTCATTGGCCCCAGCCAACATGGGTTCGCAAGTGGTAGGTCCTGTTTGACAAATTTGATTTCCTTTTATGATAAGATTGCCCATCTAGTCGATCAAGGGAAACCAGCTGATATGATCTTTTTGGATTTCAGCAAAGCTTTTGACATGGTTTCCCATAGGATCCTACTGGACAAAATGTCCAGCATACAACTAGACAAAAACATCATACGATGGGTGAATAACTGGCTGACAGGTAGGGCTCAAAGGGTTGTGGTAAATGGGTCTGCGTCAGGCTGGCAGCCAGTCAACAGTGGGGTCCCCCAAGGCTCCATTTTAGGGCCAGTTCTCTTCAATGTTTTTATAAACAATTTGGATGTAAGACTAGAAGGTGTTTTGAGCAATTTTGCTGATGACACTAAACTGGGAGGAGTTGTTCACTGTTGAGGGTGGAAAGGCCTTGCAGAGAGATCTGGACAGACTAGAGAGCTGGGCAATCACCAACCGCATGAAGATTAACAAGACCAAGTGCCGGGTCCTGCACCTGGGATGGGGCAACCCTGGCTATACTTACAGACTGGGCGATGAGACGCTGGAGAGCAGCCCTGCAGAGAGGGATCTGGGGATTGTGGCTGATAGCAAGCTGAATATGATCCATCAGTGTTTATATTGGAGAGTGTCCAGAGAAGGGCTACTATGGTGATGGTGAAGGGCCTAGAGGGAAGACGTATGAGGAGTGGCTGAGGTCACTTGGCCTGTTTAGCCTGGAAAAGAGGAGGCTGAGGGGAGACCTCATCGTGGTCTACAGCTTCCTCACGAGGGGGAGTGGAGGGGCAGGCGTCGATCTATTCTCTTTAGTGGCAAGCGATACGACCCATGGGAATGGTGTCAAGCTGCAACAGGGGAGGTTCAAGCTGGATATCAGGAAGATGTTCTTCACTTAGAGAGTTGTCACGCGGTTGTCCTAGGCTCCGCTGGGATGTAGTCACAGCACCAAGCCTATCAGAGTTCAAGAAGTGTTTGGACTGTGCCCTTAGTAATATGGTCTAAATTTTGGGGCAGACCTGTTTGGAGCCAGGAGTTGGACTTGATGATCATTGTGGGTCCCTTCCAACTTGGGATATTCTATGATTCTATGAAGGTACTTTTAGTATTAAGATGCTTATAGGGACTTTAAAATTTTTAAATTCATCTAATCCCATGAGATTTATTTCCAAAGGTATATCTTATATCCCTAAGAAATTCTTGAACTGAAACATGACCTTAAAACAAGCTGAACAAAACAAAAATAAATAAATAAATGTTTCACTATCATGTATTTTTATATTTAGAAAGTACATCATGGTCTTATATTTTTCTTCAGACTATTTATAAAAATGTTTAAAAAACGTAATATCCAGTTATTTTAAAAACCTAACGCATACAATACAACTCTTTGGTGGTATTTCTGCACCTGAAATTGAATTTTGATACCTGCTTTTAGATAGCTTTAACATAAATGATGACTTAACATAAATGATAACATATGACAACGTAAGTGATAAGGTGGGTGTGGGTTTTTTTTGTTTGATTGTCTTTTTTTTTCTTTTTTTTATGATTTTAGTACTTTTGTAAAAATAAATATTGACTTAGCTAGGTCATAAATCTTTTACACATCTCATAATATCAGCATTATCAGTCAAAGTTTCAGCTTCATTAAAAAGCTTCAATTATTTAGCTAAAATCTGTTTACCATCCACATGTTCTAAATGGTATTTTTTCTATGTCTTGACTTGTATCCTTTATTAATTGTGTCTCAAATCAGAACAGGAGTAAAATCCAATATCATATATGTTGATTGAAATAATCTCTTTGTTTTTTTCTCTTCCTGATTCCATCAATCCATTAGGATCAGCATTTCTGACTGAAACATTTTACACTATGGACTGAGGATATCATAGTATTGAAATTTAATCAGTATATTTTGAAGGTTAGGATATTTTTAAGTGTTTGACAACACTTGTTTTCTGCTCTGCCAAGTTAGCATTTCCTGGCAATTCCAGATATGCAGCACCAGAACCCGGCACACTAGATGTTTATTTTCAGCTTATGCCAAAAATAGTGTCGCATTTTACAATCTTTGCTGATAATGAGTCAGATATATCTAAAATCCAAACAGCTGAATGCAAAGTTATGTTATGCTTTTAGTTGGACCCTTCACAGTTATTTTCGGCTGCCTGAAAATAGAGGCAACCAGATTTTGGTTTTTATCGCATCTTTATGGTATCCTAAAACAGAAAGAAAAATTCAACTCTAAATAGAGTACCATTCAAGAATTTATTTTTTCAATGGCAGAATAGTAGAATGATTCGTATGAGCTATCCTCTAGAAAACACATTATAAACTTATTTTATTTGCTTTAGCTGTTCTAACATAAAAAATAACGTAAGATGAAAACAAGATGTTACAGAAGATGTGAAATTCAAGTACTTAGCGCCACAACAAACTGAGTCTGAAATAACAGTAAAGCTGCCCAGAGACCAGTAGCCACTGGTTTGAGTAAATATTCTGCACTAACAAACAAAAACTATGATGTTATGACTTATGTAGTGCCACTACATTAGCAAAACATCAGTGTACAATGATTAGGTCAAATAAAGTAGTTTACCACTGGACCTGAAAGAACTAATGCAGGCAAGAGAGATTGTTTTATTTTTCACTGGACTTGGAAAATAAGGCAATCTCCAACCACAAACCATGTTTCTAAAATCAGTATTTTTTCAATTCAGAGAGAATATTTTATTTTAACACATTTCTCAGAAAATTAGATGGAAATTACATTGTTGTTGTTGTTGTTTTGTTTTGTTTTGATGAAGAACATTAAACTTGAATGATGTTTGGATTTGCTTCACAGTCATCAATGAGTGCTGGTGTAAGCTTCATCCAGAAAATCACTGGGAATAAATGTCTCAGAATAATAAGCTATGGGAACCATAAAACAGCTCTGTGATAAAAACTTGAGATAATTTACAGCATGAGATTTAAAGATTTCTTACAGTTGTTGGTATATAGTAAAGATTTTACTAACATAAGAAAGGTGAAGAAATCCAATTAACTGTTTGTTTTAAACTTAATGCTCTGAATCTTTCTAATTGGACAATACTATTCCTATGCAAAAACAACGACAAACCAAAAACCTATTGCAGTAAGACCATCAGGAAAAACAAAACACACACACAAACAAACAAAACCAGAGAATTTTCTAAAACTACATGAGTAGACAGTACACAAACACAGAAACATGAGTCAAGCCCTTCAAAGTGGATAGGGATTCTAAGTGGTGGGTTTTATGTTCTGCCTGAAATTTCTTAAATAAAGTAGCTGTGGGTTCAAGTCAGACTCTAACGTGCTTTAGATTGGTTATCCCAAAATAGCATGTCAAAGTTTTGTCACAACATTTCCTGAGATAAACATATTTCAAATGAAAAACTACCATAGGGGAATTCTGAAACACTTAATGTTTTCTGTCTATTCTTAATCATTTTGTTAGAATAAGGGGTTCATAATGACTTATATTGCATCTTGGGCAAAACATGCTAGACTTTTATAGTGTGTAGTCTACAGACATAACACTTCAAGACAGGACAGGAAGAAGCTTTTCTAGTGTTTTGTATAAATTCCCCATCTTAATTACTGTGATCTGCCAACAATTTTAATTTTATGAGATTCTCTGTACCTAGTGTACCTACTCTAAGCAACAAAGAAGTTTCATTATGAAAATACAGCACCAGTCATTATTTTGGTGGTCTTCAGAGGGATAGGTAGCATTTCTGTCCATGGCACTGGGGTTGAAACTGGATGATTTTTAAGATCCCTTCCAACCCAAGCCATTCTATGATTCTGTGATTCTATGATTTTAAGATTTTATGAAGCCAGTTAGTGCTAGCACTCCAACTGAGGGTCTGGAAGCAAATAAAGAGTCAGCTGAGAATATAAAATATGATCTGTTTCAAACGACACATAAGGAGTTGGGTACATACTCAGGTCTTTCTGTACAACTGTGGTAACACTACTTTGTGAAGACCACAGACATAGTTAAAGTCCTTATCTCTCATCATATTATAATACACACAGGAATGAAACAAGGCTATCTTCAGTCTTTTAACTGTATTTATTTTAGAAAATTCTTTATCCTTTGACCTAAGAAAAGGTTGATAATTTGTTGCTAAACAGCTGGGATGGTGTCAAATATATCTTAAACATGTACAAACATGTTTTAATTTAAATTACTTTCAAAATTAAATTAAAACTTTTAAAAACTAAATTAATATAGTTTCTTTACCTATTTATTTGTAAGTATTTCATCAACTATATCTGTTTAAAATGTCATTTATATAAATCAGACTATCCAAACTATTCTTCTAAACATGCGACAAATCATCATAAGTATTAGTTTTAGGATCAAGTTTTATTGGATTGTTGTTCTGAAACACTAGGATACCCTAAAATCTTCAGACAGTATGTAGGGACATTCTATTTTTAAATGGAAGAGATTTCTGCCTCAGAAATAGAGTATTTGGCAGAAACTGAAGCCTTCTATTTTAGTAAACAGGAGGAATTAAAAAGGGTTGTCCTGGTACAAGGACCAGACACCAGTAGTTCTTTAACCCAGACAAGAGGCAGAAAAAAATATATTATCAATGTTCTTGCTGTAAGAAATACAATGAATATATATTGCACAATCATCTGAGTCTTGTTAACAGTAGAGGAAAGGTTTCCCTTGTTGTAAGGAAAAAGTAATCTTCGCAGTTACCTCCTTAAAACATTTTCTGCATCTCTGAACAGTTAATATTAAAAGTAGCAGTTGTCTAGGTGCTTAATTCTTGTCAATCAGGCATGGTAATATCTGCCAGGCTGTCAGCTGTGTCACTGTTCAAACATAAAATCAAGGGCTATGAAGCCCCCTTGAAAGCATTACAGACCAGAGTGTCAAATGTCCTCTCATGGGGGTCTTAGATGTGTTAATGAGAAGAGGGGATAGACTTAATCCCTGCAGGATATTCTACATAAGGGCAATAGAAGAAAGAGCTGCTGCCTGTCACATCACACTGTGATCAGCTTGAGAAAAGTGTGATGCAGTTGTAGTGCTTCACCATCCACTCTTGCCTGCAAATCATTATAAAATCCATTTCTACATTCAGATAATATATGCCACCCCATCCTGTGTATACCCAGAGGGCTCTTTTTATGTGCTCTTCATCTCACTTTCTGGTAGGCTGACATTAATTTCCAAGGAAATGTGGATCATGTAAGTTTTCTGCAGACCACATGTTAAGTTTTATCACCAAGTTACCAGGAACAACAATTCCTCTTTTTATTACTGAACTTTTCTGGGTTGCAAATATCTTCTTGATCTTAGGGGAAAGGGAAAAAGAAATAAAAAACAATCAAAAACAAGAAAGAAAAAAAAATCATACACACACATTTGATCAGTGCATAAACATGTCCCATACTTAACTGGGCATGTTCAGTAAAGTTAACTGGCATGCTTTGTCAACAGTTATTTGAAGGAAATATTGGTCCAGCATGCCTTTTGCTTTGGCAGGGGGGTTGGACCCGATGATCTCTTGAGGTCCCTTCCAACACCTACAATTCTGTGATTCTGTGATCTTACTGTAAACTGTTAGGAAATCTTATGTCACAACATCCATTGTAATTTAAGCAACAGTGACACACTGGCTTCTTCATGAATATGTTGTATTACAGAAAATGGTCTTGGCCTGCATGTGTAATACGCACATGCACACACAGATACATACAGATATAGATGGTGTATGAACTCCTATTATGGTTGTCAGAAGACGGGAAAGATCAACAATATGACAAAAATATTATGCGTAAAGAGAAGGTGGTAACTACACGTCTTACCTGTTGGTTTTATTCAAGAACATCACCAGAGGTCATTTAGACTCCATTTGAAGCCAACTCTAGTTTAGATTTTTTTAATATTTTCAGTTTTGGTAGTAATTAAAATTAGAAAACTGAGACTGAGAAGAACCTCTGTCCCACAAGTTTTGTCTTATATTACAGGCAACTCTCTCTCTCTCTCCCTCTCTCTCCCTCTCTCTCTCTTTTTTTCTTTTTTTTTCCCTCAGACCTGATTAACTTCAATCTTAAAATGCAGTAGTTTGTTTGTTTTGTTGCTTTTTAATGCTTTTCTTCTTTTCTTTGGAAATTATTCCAAACCTACTGTCCTGGTTTCAGTTAGGACAGAGTTAATTTTCCTCCTAGTAGCTGGTAGAGTGCTATGCTTTGGATTAGGATGAGAAGAGTGCTGATAACATGCTGATGTTTTAATTGTTGCAGAGCAGTGCTTACACCAAGCCAAGGACTTTTCAGCTTCTCGCTCTGTCCTGCCAGCGGGCAGGCTAGGGGTGCAGCAGGAGCTGGGAGGGGACAGACCCAGGACAGCTGACCCAAACTGGCCAAAGGGGTATTCCATACCATCTGACGTCATGCTGAACAATATATAGGGGTGGCTAGCTGGGGTGGGGGGCCGGCTGCTCGGGGATAGGATGGGCATCGGTCAGCGGGTGGTGAGCAATTGCATTGTACATCACTTGTTTCGTACACATTATTATTAGTAATACTATTATCATTATTATTATTATTATTGTTGTTATTGTTATTATTATTTTCCTGTCTTAATAAAGTGTCTCTATCTCAACTCACAGGCTTCACTTTCCCATTTCTCTCCCCCATCCCGGAGAGGGAGGGGGGAGGGTGAGCGAACGGCTGTGTGGTGTTTAGCTACCAGCTGGGTTAAACCGCAACACCTATCTTTTCTGATATTTTCCCAACTTATGTTTATGCAGAGTTATTTTATATTAATTTTTTTTTACACTAGGAACTCCTTCTTTGATTTTGCTGTACTTTGGGAGAATAAGCATTTTAGTTTACCTTAGAAAGCATGATAAAGGGAATAAAACAACAATATATTCATCTATGTGTTCACATGGGTAAAGGTGCTTCTATTTCATGGACTGGTTAACAGAATTGTATTGTGCCTGATAAATGCTAGAAATAGCTGTACATCTTGTTGTTCAGTCTTCAGTGATGAACAAGTCATTTATCTTCTCATTAGCTGGGCCCAGACAATGAACTCTGCTCTTAGTCTCTAAAAATATGATTCTGAATTCTGGTCACTATATTTAATCTCAGTTCCACTATCATAGTAGCAAGTTGATGCAGTTTTCAGTTCTCCCACATATTTTCAAGACTTCCGTCTTTACAATATCAAGAAATTTCATCACCATAGACGTCTCTTTTGTCCTGCCACAGCATTGGTCCCAACAAATATCTTTAACAATTCGATTATGAACTTTCTCCAGTCTGAGAGTCTGTTTTCTATCCAGAATATTTTAATCTCCATTTCAGATGATTCTGCAGTTATCCCCTGTACTAATGCCATTGTGTAGATAACCTCTACACTAATAACATTCAGTAGATATTCTACATCAAATTGAGTATTTTTATCAAAGTTCACATAGATTAGATCTACATCATTTACTTCACCTAAAAAAAGAATATCACAATTCTCTAATAAGATCTAACTTTGGTAAACTCATGTCTTATAAAGTGGAATTTCAGACCTGATGCAGCATGAAATGAATTCTAATGGCTTCCCTAGTGACATTAGCCAAAAGTAATTGTTAAGATTGAAGATAATTTCATCTAAGTAGAAATTCATGGGAACTGTAACATTATTATTTTTTATTTTTTACTATCTGTGAACTGAGCCTCAAAATATAACATTTCAACAGTATTATACTAAATAACTGCTTTATATAATATATAAAATTGATATCTACCATGCTTCTGTCCACAAAATATTAGACATAATCTGATTATATTTTGTCATATTACTTCAGAAATAAATATATTAATAAATCAAAAACACACATTTAGCCTGCAAAGTTGAGTGACATCAAACAATGCTGATTTACCTAAGAATAATATAACAAAATAAATTCTAGAACATATTTATATCAGTACAGTAGAATAATTCAATTTATAATACTGCAAAGGAAGGATATTAACTCACAGTTGTTCATGAAGTCCCTGAACTGAAAATGATCACATGTGAGAGTTCTATGTGGACATAGATGGGTCTTTTTCTAACATTCTCACATAGGTGCTTGTCTGGCTGGGAGGGAGTTCACGTTTTTCATAATAGCCTGTATGGTGCTGTGTTTGGGCTTTGTGACTGAAACAGTATTGATAACATACCAATGTTTTGTCTGTTGATGGACAGTGCTTGCACCAACTCTAGGCTTTCTGTTTTTTGACACCGTCATCCCAGCAAGTAGACTGCAGGTGCACAAGAAGCTAGGCTGGGACAGCTAGGACAGCTGACCTGAAATAGCCAAAGGCATATCCCGTTTAGTGTCCTGCTCCGAAGTAAAACCTGGGGTATTTCTCTCCTCTCAGATCTTCTAAGGTAGCCACTGCTTGGACTGGATGGGCAGTGGTCTGCTTATGGCAGGTAGGAAGTGATTACCTTTTCTTTACCTATTTGTTGTTGTTGTTGTTTGTTTTTGTTTGTTTGTTTGTTTCCATGTCTACTGCACATACTCTTTTTTAAGATTATTTCCATGCAAGAGAAATGTTATGAGCAATCAGAATTAGGTGTCTCGAATAATCAAGAACTTCTTTTGAGCAGGTACATGTTCTTAAACATACATATGAATGCAAGTTAAGCCTTTTTTCTCCTTGCCTAAGCAAGTAGGATAGGACCTACTGCAGCAGTCACCTTCATGATTTTAGACAAAGTGTTAACAGGTTATTCCTTTAACTTTGAAAGACCTCTTTCCTAGTGTTTTGATCATACACTTTCACATAAATATCAGTTGAAAGCTATCTACCCAAATACTTCTAGGAAGGTATTGTGATTTATCCCAGCAGGCAGCTAAGTGCCATGCAGCAGTTCTTGCCAGTTCTCTCACTCACCTCTACACAGTGGGATGAAGGAAATTAAAAAAATAAAATAATAAAAAGTAAAATAAAATAATAAAATAAAATAAAATAAAATAAAATAATAAAATTAAAATAAATAAAATAAAATAAAATAAAAAAGTAAAATTAAATAAAATAAAAAGAAATAACACAAAAATTGAAATAACACATGGGTTGAGATAAAGACTGTTTAATAGAAAAGAAAATAATAATAATAATAATAATAATAATAATAATAATAATAATAATAATAATAAAAAGAATACAGAAAATGTGATGCAGAATGCAACTGTGCACCCCCAGCTGACTGATGTCCAGCTAGTCCCCAAGCCTCCCCAGCCAACTCCTACAGTTTTATTGCTGAGAACATCCCTCTGGCCAGTTTGGGTCAGCTGTTTTGACGCAGGACCTTGTGCACCCCCAGCCTCTTTGCTGTCAGGGCAGTGTGAGAAGCTAAAAAATCCTTGTCTCTGTGCAAGCACTGATTTGCAACAGCTAAAACATCAGTGTGTTGTAAACATTATTTTCCTCCTAAATACAAAACACAGAACCATACCAGACACTATGAAGAAAATTATCCCAGGCAAAACTGGAATAGAAGGGAACAGAAGTTCCTGGCAAAGGATGAACAGGTCAGCAAAGTAGTTCACTAACAGAGATAAGAACATGTACCAGATGTCTGTCCAGGCTCCCTTCAGAGTTCCTTAGTCCCCAGATCCTGCTGGCATTGCATCACCTATGCATTTCTATTTCAGTGCTAGTCCTACTTTTGTCACTGCTCTCTTGATGCTCTACCGTTACTTCTTCTTCGAGACCACAAATAAATATGTTTCCTACAGTATCACATCTTATCACACTACACTTTTCCTGATGTTTTTTACATTACACCATCCCTGTTCTGTGACAAAAGGATATGTGTTTCCTGGTGTTGTGGGTTAGCCCCAGCTAAGCACCGTGTTATTACTTGCTCACTCTCCCCAACATTTCCAGTGGAACAGGGGAAGAGGAATGGAAGAGTAAAAGCAAGAAAACTTGTCTGTCAAAATAAAAATTGGTTAATAAGCAAAGGAGGAGTGTAAGAACAGAGAAAGAATACAAAGCAAAACATTTGATACAAAGACAATCACTCATCACTTCCCATGGATAGACCAGTGCCCAGCCAGCAGAAGAAGGACATCTGCCATAAAACCTCTCTTCTCTCTTTTATTGCTAAGCATTACATTATATAACATGGAACATCTATTTGCCTGGTTCGGCCCCTCCCAATATTTTGTGTACTCACAATCTCTTTACCAGGGGACAGAGTGAGAAACTGAACACATTGACACCACGCAAAGACTTTTCAGCCACTGCTAATCATCAGAGTGTTATCAGCATTGTTTTGTTTATGAATCTAAAACACAGCACAATAGGAGCATGTATGAGGAAAATAAACTCCATACCAGCCAGACTCAATACACTTGACAACTCGCAATCTGTTACTTTTTTTTTTTTTTTTTTCTGTCCTGTATTTCCCTTTCTTTTTTTCACTAATTGAGAGAAAATGCCAAAGGTAGAAAAAAACTTCATAAGATGTTAATACCAGAAAATGCAAAGAGAAAACATGATGAACATTAGACAATGTGCCCCACAGACAGTAGATTGACAGCTTGCTCACAGAACCCCTGTTTGATGCCCATGCTTGCCTTTTAAAAAAAAGCTATAAAACATTTTCAAGGTCTCTTCTCCCACCTATCCTTATCCCAATATTCTGATGTAATATAATTCCAACGTTTTCTTCTGAAATAAATTTAAAAACTCTTTAAAAAGAGGCAACATGTAAAAATAGTTTTGTTTGCCAGTGCATCTGATTTCTCCTGCTGTTCTGTTCAGTCAGATTCAGAACATCTCTAAATAACGAACTCTCTCTTATCTCAGAGGCAGTTTTATTTATTTATTTGTTTATTTATTTTTATTTCTATGCTTTTCTCTTCCAGATCCTCCTTTGTTCCCCCACAAATTCTTCCTTTGTTTTTTTGTTTGTTTGTTTGTTAACAGACAAGCTTTTAACCCTATTCTAGCATCTGGGGATATTCTGCTGTATACATATGACATCCTTTACATGTAAGCTGGAGAAAAATGTTGTCTGCTTGGATATAGCTGCTTTTACTTTTCTGAGATGTTCTCTTCTTATAGTCAGGAATTCCTAATTAAGTTGGAAAACAAAACAAAAACACCAAATACTACTACTTTGTACTCACTTTAGGATTCATCTGAAACGTTACTGATATTTAACATGGAAAGTACATAAATTGTACAATGGTTCCTCAAATCATTTAATGTATGTTCTGCAGCTTCTGTGCTTCATACCTAATCAAACATGAGACAGGGTAAGTGCCATATCTATTACACAATTCCAAACTTTTGTTTTCCGGCTAATAAGGCTAGCAAGCACCATCAATTTTTATTGTGTTTTACAGTCATGGTTTACCAGTAAGGTGAAAAGGAAAAAAAAAGGGAAAGGGAAAGGGAAAGGGAAAGGGAAAGGGAAAGGGAAAGGGAAAGGGAAAGGGAAAGGGAAAGGGAAAGGGAAAGGGAAAGGGAAAGGGAAAGGGAAAGGGAAAGGGAAGGGAAAAGGGAAAAGGAAAGGGAAAGGGAAAGGGAAAGGGAAAGGAATCCAGGGGGGTTAAATTTGAATCTTTCTTTGTGAATGGTACTTTTGCCAAATATTTTGAGAGATTTTCTTTGTGTTTATATCAGACAAGGACATGCATCTTTAAGAATCATTTTAAGACACTTCATGAATTCCTTAAAAAAAAAAAAAAGCTGACTGGAACAAGCAATTTCACTTCACTTCAGAATTTCAAGTCTTTGTTTAGTTGTGCCCTGAAAAATAAACTCTTTGGAATATTTTTGAAGTTCATCTCGTGTATTTATTCTTACATGATATTTAAAAACCTCACCTTCTTCACTGCGTTAGCTGGATTCTCGATGAGCTAAAAGAGTATGATCAGATTACAGGAATGAGTTTTCAAATTAGAAACCATGTATACACAGATTTCTTATGACCAAAGTTGTTGCTCTAATCATCGCTAGACTAGAAGAAGGGAGTCTGCCAGTCCAATAGCTATTTTTCCTCTCTCAAGTATGCCTCCCCCCTACCCTCCCCACCCCAAAAAAAAAAAAAAAAAAAAAAAAAAAAAAAAAAAAAAGATTACTTCTGAAAGTATTTTGGTCTGGTCTAATCTCGATTTCCTGAGAAAGTTATTTTTTCTTCATATCTCTCTAAGCTTACTCCATTGTGATACGTAGTAGATTATTTTTATTGTGATTAGTTCATGTACAACAGTAAACTATATTAAATGATATATTTGGATCTATACTTGGATATTCTTCCTTTTACATGGATACAGATTTTGTAATAGCTTTGAAATACAAAGAACTATTTATTTATTTGTATTTAATTTTGCAGTAAAATTTTAAATCAGAAGTTTTTATTCAGTGCATTTTAATATCAAACCTTAGAATAAAACAAAAACAAACACACTCACATACAAATAAATGCAAAGCTTTTTGCTTTAAATAGAAATTGAACTATGCGTACTGTAGACCATAATCAAAAGCATTCATCTGCAAGACCAGCTTGAGCATTTTAGTTGTAATTTACAGGTCATTGACTTCTTCATTATAGGCAGCCCTTGGGAAAAGTAGTTTCTAATACAAAGGCACCTACAGTAGCCAAGCTGCAATATATGAGCACTGCAGCAGTTTGCCTATGACTGCAGGGTTTGAATATGCATTTAATAAATATTTGCATTCCAACTTGAGTTTTTTAAACAAAATTAGTTCCTACTGGGAAAGAGAGTAAAAAAATGAACAAATAGAGCAAGACAACACTTTCACTGCATTTCAAAGAGCCATATTTTGCCGCATTAAACTTTAGTATAAGACCTATAATATTTTTATGATCAGAATACATTTTAATGGTAAATATATTGAGTGGCTAAATTTTCTCAGCACCTGAAATCTGACAGAATGAGATAAACAGTGTAATTCTTGTTCTGTAATATTATTTATGTCATTCTTTTTATAGTTTTGTATCTCCCACTAGAAATTCTGGGTATCTTCTGATCTTTTTCACCTAATGAGATCTCCAACCTAATGCAGTATGAAAATCAAAGCATACTATTGGACATCGGAGAGTGAAAAATTTCCACAGCTTCAAAAACACTACAAATACATATATTCTGTTCCATAGCTTCATCAAGTAACAGATGTGAAAGTAAGCAAAACTTTAGTCCTAATGATGTTTCTCCATTCAAGGAAGGCTTACATCATTGAAATTCCCCTGTACTATTCAGTATAGTCCAGAAGCGACAACAGCTATCCTTCTTTAATGAAGATTATATTTCAGATTTCAACCAGAGTTTAAATAATTTTTCTCTTTCATTCCTCATTCTCTGTGTGCATATGTGTGAAGCATCTGAATAATAATTTCCTTTCTAGATCACCCTGGATCAAATACAACATATATTCTATAGCACAAACTTTACAGAACAGGGAACAAGACTTCTATACCTCACACAGAGCTCTCCAGGAAATTTTATGCTTACTGGAATCCAGAGATGACTACATTTGTGGTGACTCCTAAATAAGATTTTTTGATTTGTTCTTGTTGTTTGTTTGATTATTTTTTTCAGAATCTATTTTATTTTATTTTATTTTATTTTATTTTATTTTATTTTATTTTATTTTATTTTTATTTTATTGTAGTAACGCTAGTGTTCAAACTGTCTGTTAACACTTTTTTTTTTTTTCATAATGCTTACCACATAGACAAGAGATACCACTTAAAGATAAATTTAGAAATAAATTTTAAAATATTTTTATTATGTAGTACAGGATCTATTTTATTTTATTTCTTTCATTAAATTGTTTTATTCTAAAATGCATTAGTTCCATAAAAAATCAAAATAGGTACCAAACTGTGAGAAAATCTTCATAACTTAACAATTTAATCAGTCAGCTCAAAAAAATATTACTGTATTCCAAACTATAACCCGATAAAAGTTAATTTTGTTGTTAGCTGCCATTAAAAATTCCTTTATTCCATGCCAAGTAGTACAAAGCTAAAGAGGATTCAAGGTACACACTTTTATCTCCACAGCCTGGAAAATTAATCTGAGGATATGTAGCACATTCAGATTTTGTTTAGCAAAGGCACAAACTGAAGAAAAGATCTTTTAAATTTTGGATATGTGTTCCAGACATTAAGATAATGTGAATACAAAATTGGAAAACTTGAGTCAAGGCTCTTAAATATCATTAGGTTTGTTACTTCACTTCACTACAAAGCAACTTTAAAAATAAATCCTCATTTTCTGTGCTTGTGTTTTGAGTGTGGGTTTCTATGCCTTTGCTCCTTTGTTAATTTTTCACTTTACCTTAAAGGTATTTTCAAGTATCCATCTTTTATTTCTGTAAACACCGCTCCTGTCTCTGTTGAGCCTTTGCATGCTTCTGAAGTGCAAATATATGTATATATTTATTTATTTACTTATTTATTTTCTACTCTAACATGTACGTTTTCTTGGACAACATTTTTGTTAAAATTACCTCACTTATGAACTCCGGTTTCAGAGACAGCTGATAGTTTCAAGGAGTTTTACTACCAGAAATCTAGCTCTCTGCACCTGCATTGTCTTCTGACATTTTCATAGAAAAGTTTGTACTCTCAAGTACCCAAATGTTCCTTTTTTTCTTATCTCCAGACATGCAACCAGTACTGTCAACATCATATTTTAAGTAACTCAAAGCACAGTCTTCTCTATTTCTGGCTCTTTGAACTAAAAATAAGGAAAAGAAAAAAATATATATGTAGTATCAATGAAGAACTAAGTCAAGTATCATGCGATTTAGACAGATATCATATGAACAAAAATGTAAGGTAGTCCAAAGTAAATATTTCAGGTAATCAAGACCACCTTTGTTTTGCTAGAGCAAACTCAAACACAGAACAACTCGTTCTATCTTTTTTTCTTGTACAAATGGACTTCATTTCTTCAAAAATCTCTATATGTAGTTGGAGGCACTTCCAAACTAACCTTTCTTGTACGTGACTGGTTACTACTGAAGACAGGTAATGGTTCCACACGACTTTACTCCACATAATGCATTTACAAAACAGAACTAACTTTTCCCAGTATAGTCGTAAAATGAAAATGAACATGAGCAGCTCCTTCTCCTCTTAATGTGAGAACACTTATGGAAATTGTATTACAAGAAACTCCATATTAAGGCCACACAACAGAGGTCATAAAAGTAATTTGAATATTGTGGATACTTATAGCCATACTAGCAGCTTTTACAACCTGGGCACTTCTGAGCATAACCAAAGCACACATTTAGTGATCTTAGGAATTATAGCAGTGGAAAATTGTATGATCACTAATTCAAAGAAGTATCTTGGTTAACTGGTAGCTGACTGCAGATGTGAAGATTTGTTTTACTCAGATGCCTACAAGGACAGTTAGGCAACACTTTGATGTCTAAGCCCTTCTGTGGCTGTTAACTCTCAATAAGTAAGTCTAAAACAGACTGAAGTCTTAGTTTTCTTTTCTTTAGGTTTGAATTCCAAACTGAATAGAGTATTGTCATTAATGCAGATATATACCTCTGATTTCGCAAGGTTCTGCTTTGAACGACTTCATCATTAAAATATAACTCACAAAGATTAATATGATGAAACATTACTGATCTAAAAAGAGAAAAAATTCCACCAGACAAGGTATCTGTCAAGTGGGGAAAAAAAAAAAAAAAAAAAAAGGCTTACATTAATGTTGCTTAATTAGTTGTTTCTTGTAGCTCTCAACTAATTTAATGGAAACTGTTTCCCATTTGAGTCCCTTTTCAGAGGGACTTTAAAAGACAAAAGATATTCTAGCTCAGAAACTCCTAAAATGTCTCCGATGAAATGAAATGAAAAGCCCCTTCTTGTCCTTGATGACCGTTTCTCCTTTTTCTTTTGCTTTCCTTTTTTTTTTTTTTTTTTCTTCTGAGGTTAACTGAAATTCATATTGCATTCTATTTTACATATGTGTCCAAAAAATTGACTGCCAGATGGAAAACTTGTTTTTAAGGTGCACAGATCAAAGCAAACAAAGCCAATATAAACCTGTAACCAAAACACAGAATCATCACTGCTTCCCATCCCCTCTATAAAAGAATTCTTCACACACTTTTAAGTGATATAACAAACTCACACTACTCAAATTACACGTCCTAGATTTATCTATTGCATGGCAAAAGAACAAGTTACCTCAACTAGCAAATGTATATTTTATACATTTAGAGGAATGCAAATCACGATTTATGAATCTGACATTTATTTGACAGTTTATTACTAACCTGTTTTATTCATGGTTTTTGAAAGAGCTAAACAGTTTAAAATAAATTTGTCTCTGCACTAGGTATAAAGGAAGAATGTTTTCTCAGAAAAGGTGTCAATGGGTGTTTCTATCCAGCTACAGCTGACCCATGTTATATGGACCCCTGGAAATAAACATAAATGGACAGGTGAATAAATAGGTAATTACCCAGCTTTGTCATTCATGAATTGCTTGATTCATGCCTTTACTTAGTTTTAATGTTGATATATGCATTTATCCTAATGATAATAATAAAAATACATAAGGAGACTCCCTTACCTGAGGGACTTTGTCTCCCTTGGACTTTATTACATGGCTTCATCTGGGGCCATTTTGTCAATCTTTTCAATGAATCATAGAACATCCGAGTTGGAAGGGACCCACAAGGATCATTGAGTCCAGCTTCTGGGTCTCCAAAGGACCACCCAAAAAATGAGACCATGTATCTGAGAGCATTGTCCAAACACTTCTTGAACTCTGGCAGGTTTGGTGCCATGACCACTTTTCTGGGAAGCTGGTTCCAGTGCTCAAACACCCTCTCAGTGAAGAACCTTTTCCTGATTTCCAGTCTGAATCTTCCCTATTGCAGCTTCAAGCCGTTCTTTGGGTCCTTTCGTTGGTTACCAGAGAGAAGAGCTCAGTAACTGCCTCTCCGCTCCCCCTTGTGAGGAAGTTGTAGACCGCAATGAGGTCTCCCCTCAGTCTCCTCTTCTCCAGGCTGAACAATACAAGAGACTTCAGCTGCTCCTCACACGTCCTCCCCTCTAGATTCTTTACCATCTTCGTTGCCCCGTTGCCCCAAGTGGTAGAAGCAGTCTTCTTGTTTTTTTTTTTTTTTTTTTTTTTTTTTTTTTTAAATCATCTTTTCTGAAGATTCTTCTGAACATTTGACTTTTGGGTCCAGAGTGTCCTTCTTTCAGTGAAGTGGCGCACCTATGTGCTTCTAAGTGTCTTGTACCAGACAGTCTGCCAAATACTGTCCTGTAATACATAACCAGGATTATGATCTCAGCATAAAAAACAGGTTGCCAGCACCAGAGCCAAAATCTTATATCTTACCAATATAGCGAGGTGCACTCAGTATCTTTATCCAGCCTTTGTTATCAATACAAGAGAATGGAATTACTCACTTTCTCTATTTTTCCTCTGCATGTAAAAGAACTCTGGATCTCTGTTTTCAAATCAGTCAGATCCATGCTACAGGTAGTATTTTCAGATCGTGTTCACTTCAGTGTTAATGGCCTTCCCAGAAAGCTGAGAAGGGTTTGCCTTTGACACTGCCTTTGACACTGGAAGGTATGACACAACAAGGGCTCTCCCTTGGGAGAGGAAGCAAGGTCAGGAGACAAGGGAGAACTACAGGCGTGCTCTTTGCTTTTGTAGTGAGAAAATTGTTGTGTCCAAAGCTCTGATAATAAATAGACTAAAATCTTCAGTTATAACAGAACTTCTCAAAGTCCCAAGTCCTGTGTATGAAGCTCTACATCAGGATTGAGAGTGGCTTCTCATTCCTTCACTCTTTCTTTTCTTCTGCTGCTTTAATAGACATGAGCAAAAAATCCGGCCCCAGCACTGCACTTCACGCCCATACCTGCTAACAGCTCAGACACCTTTGAGTGCTGGGATGCAGCACAGGCTGAAGGCAGAGGCGTGTGGGGATGTGGGCAGGCACAGGGAGGCAGCTGCAATGATGCTTCCCAGCCTTTCCCAGGCTCTGCTGCATGTCAGAGCAGAAACCCTCCCTGTGCCAGCTGCAAGGGGTCTCACCTGTGGCAGAGTAGGGTGTTTACAACAGCATCCCCAAGAAAACTGTAAATGTTCACAAATCAATGAGATGTATTAGAGAAAAGTATATTAGAGTATATTAGAGGCACAGAGAGTCTTCAGCATCAGTCATAAAACTAAGAAGTGGGGAGGCAGGGAATAAATAATGTTGGGGAGAAATGTTCTCAGACTCTCTTCTAAGTAGCATAGGAATAAACAGCCCCAGCTCCCTCCCAACACTCCCTGAGCGCAGCCCCAGGCCCAGCCATCATCCCCACATGACTCCCTCCTGGGGGATCAGTGTCACCCCCAGCCCTGCATGTCTGAGCACTAGGAGGTTGCACAGACACCCCCATCTACCCCAGGGCCTGGGAGGGCCGAGGGTTTGGGTGCATCACTTGCAGCATTGCTGACCATCAGTGGTAATTAGCATGTTTTTGTTTTGAAAATACCAGGATTCTCTTCTGTAATTCCATAAGTTCTGTTTTGCAAGTATTCATCTTTGATTCTGTAGCATAGAAAAGCAGTAAAAACAAACAAACAAATAAATAAATAACCATCAATAAAAGAAAACAGAAATAAAACAGAAAAATCCAGTTAAGGACTTTTAATGAAGAAAGTAATAGCAGTTAGATGGTCAGATGTGAACATACATACCTATTTAGCAGAGATCTGTTCTGCTGATAGAGTAATAAGTCATTTGGCTACAGAAATTTGTATTAACTATGAATTGTGATTCATGCAGATCTTAAAAAAAATAGTAACGTCTGAGATCTGCCAATCTTCCAGCAAACACAACAAGTAAAAAGTTAAAGTTTTGTTCTCCTTCAGTAGAGGTTTAGTTCAATATAATTATTCCCAAAGTCACATATGCCAGTATATATTTAATAGAGGTATTGCAAATCTTTTGATGTCTTCAGCTTGTACCTCAACCAAAGCCTTTGTTGGAATTTATTGCCTTTGGCATTTTCTTAAAATACAGAATACGGAAACGGAAATCACAAATAAATAATTAGATCAAGCAACTGCTAAAGACACAATCTTTATTGACAAGGCATGCTAAGAACTGTCACATTCAAAGGGACTGTGTTCAGATGCAACACTACATACCTTTCAGAGATGACTGAACCTATGTTAACATTGTTCGCAAGCAAGTAGAATTGGAAACCATGGTGCAGTTAGACAAATATGACCTGATTGCTATCATGAAAACGTTGTGGGATGGATCACATAACTGGAGCATTAGAATAGAAGGCTACAAACTCTTCAGAAAGGATATACAGGGAACGAAGGGAGGGGACGTTGCCCTCTATATTAGGGAAGGGATTCATTGTGAAGAGTTGCCTCTGAGAAACAGGCACGGACAGGTTAAGAGCTTGTAGGTGAGAGCTAAGGACCACACCAAGAAAGGACACCTTGTGGTCGGGGTCTACTACAGGCTGCCGATCAAGGGAAGCCTGTGGATGAGGCATTGTTGCTTCAATTACAAGAAGCATCACGCTCACACACTCTCATCCTGATGGGGGACTTCAACCACCCAGATGTCTCTTGGGGAAACTACACAACAGGCTCTAAGCAATCCAGAAGATTCCTTGAGTGTGTTGAGGATAACTTTCTGGTCCAGCTATGAGACAAACCAACCAGAGGAGAAGCGTTACTGGACCTGGTGCTCACCAATGCGGATGAACTCAACAAAGAAGTCAAAATTGGAGGCAGTCCTGGCTGCAGTGAGCATGCCCTGGTTGAGTTTGTGATCTCAATGGATACGGGCCTGGCAAAGCACAAAGTCAGGAACCTGAACTTCCAAGCAAACTTCAAGCTATTTAAAGACCTAGTAGATGAGATCCCCTGGAACGCTTTCCTTAGGGACAAAGGAGCTGAGCAGAGCTGAAGACTCTTTAAGGATGTTTTCCGTAGAGCACAAGAACTCTTCGTCCTGCGTTAAAAAAAAAAAAAAAAAAAAAAAAAAAAAAAAAAAAAAAAAAAGTGGACAGGGAGGGCAGAAAACCAGGATGGCTGAGCAAGGATCTGCTGGTCAAACTGAGGCACAAAAAGGAAATGCACAGGCAGTTGAAGCAGGGACATGTGGCCTGGGAACAGTACAGGGATACAATCCAGATGTTCAGGAAATGTCCAGATGTTCAGGAAATCCAAGGCACGTATGGAACTGAGCTTGGCAAGGGATGCAAAGAATAAGAAGAGGTTCTATAGGTACAATGGCTGCAAAAGAAAGACTAAGGAGAGTGTACTAACTCTGACAAATGAAGACGGAGAACTGGTAATGACAGACATGGAGAAGGCTGAGGTACTCAGCTACCTCTTTGCCTCAGTCTTCACTGATAGTCAGGCTTCCCAAGTCTTTTGTTTTCCTGAACCTGTAGATGGAGGCTGGGGGAGCAAAGTCCCATGCACTGTAAGAGAAGATCAGGTTCAAGACCACCTGATGAAACTGAACAGGTAGAAGCCTATGGGGCCCATGCATCCCAGAGTCCTGAAGGAGTTGGTAGATGTAGTCTCCAAGCCTCTCTCCATCATGTTTGAAAAGTCCTGGCAGTCAGGCAAAGTCCCTGGTGACTGGAAAAAGGGAAACATCACTCCCATTTCTAAAAAGAGAAGAAAGGAGGACCCAGAGAGCTATAGACCAATGAGCCTCACCTCTGTGCCTTGCAAGATCATGGAACAGATCCTCCTGGAAGCAATGTCAAGGCACATGCAAGACAAAGAGGTGATCCGAGACAGCCAGCATGGTCACCAAGGGCAAATCTTGCATGACTAATCTGGTGGCCTTTTACCATGGAGTGACTGCATCAGTTGACAAAGGAAGACTTATCAGTGTCATCCACAGAGACTTCTGCAAGGCCTTTGACATGGTCCCACATGACATCCTTGTCTCCAAATTGGAGAGATATGGATTTGATGGTTGGACCATTCAGTGGATAAGGAGTTGGCTTGAAGGTTATACTCAGAGAGTGCTGGTCAATGGTTTTATGTCCAAGTGGAGGCTGGTGACGAGCATTGTACCTCAGGGGCCTGTCCTGGGACGGGTACCATCTAATATCTTTATCAGTGACATAGACAGCGGGATCGAGTGCAGCCTCAGCAAGTTTGCAGACAACACCAAGCTGAGTGGTGCAGTTGATATAAGAAAAGGAAGGGAAGCCATCCAAAGGGACCTGGGCAAGCTTGAGAAGTGGGCTCACGTGAACCTAATGAGGTTCAACAAGTCCAAGCGCAAAGTGCTGCACCTGGGTTGGGACAATCCCAGGCATGAGTCCAGACTGGGAGAAGAACTCATGGAGAGCAGCCCTGCAGAGAAGGACTTGGGGGTTCTGGTGGATGAAAAGCTTGACATGAGCTGGCCTTCCGTGCTGCAGCCCAGAAGGCCAACTGCATCCTGGGCTGCATCAATGGAAGCGTGGGCAGGAGGTCAAGGGAGGTAATTGTCCCCCTCTACTCAACCCTTGTGAGACCCCACTTGGAGTCCTGCATCCAGGTCTGGAGGCCCCAGCACAAGAAGGATGTGGATCCGTTAGAGCAGGTCCAGAGGAGGGCCACAATTTGATCAGAGAGCTGGAGCACTTCTCCTATGAAGAAAGGCTGGGGGAGATGGGGCTGTTCAGCCTGGAGAAGAGAAGGCTCTGGGGTGACCTTATTGCAGCTTTTCAATATTTAAAGGGGGCTTATAAGAAAGATGGAGAAGAACTTTTTGCCCAGTCAGATAATGACAAGACAAAGGGGAATGGTTTTAAACTAAAGGAGGGGAGATTTAGACTAGAAGCTAGGAGGAAATTCTTTACTTAGCGGGTGGTGAGGCACTGGAACAGGTTGCTCAGAGAGGTTGTGGATGCCCCATCCCTGGAGGTGTTTAAGACAAGGCTGGATGAGGCCCAGAACTACCTGATATAGTGGGAGGTGTCCCTGCCTGTGACTAGGAGTTTGGATCTAGATGATCTTTGAGGTCCGTTCCAACCCAATCTATTCTATGAATCTATGATTTCATGATTTTATAGTTGTCATATGCATGCAAGAGATGAGAAAGAAATGTTTTCTTTAATAGATAATATAAATATTTAGGGAAAATATACCCCATACATCACTTGTAATGTTGTAAGTAAAACCCTGTACATTTGTTTAGAGAATTAAAAATAATCTATGTCTCAGAAAAATAGCTTCCAAATTTTCTGAGCTAGTATGTTTACAGGAAGAACATGATGATGAAATGGAAAATGGTGACTTAATAACTGACATGTGGTCCTGTGAGACACATTTATTTTCACACTGGAATTGTTAATCTGCTCTAACATAACAGTTCTTGTGCTTGATAAAAGAGAGAATTCTATAATCCACTCATAAGAGCAGAGGACAGCTATAACACAATGGCCAGTGCAGGGAAGTCTACTTTATAATACAGAATTCCTGAATCAGAGGAGAATAAGCAATGGACAAAACCAAATTTCACATGTTAATATCTATGCATTTAGATAGGAAACGATAAATAATCCTATGTATGATTAATGTCTATTTTCATTTCTTGTAATTGTCATTGTAAGAAATAAAATAAAATAAAATAAATTAAAATAAATTAAAATAAAATAAAATAAAATAAAATAAAATAAAATAAAATAAAATAAATCTATGCTTCATTCTTCTTTTAGTGCATACCATGGTACTATTAGTTGACATGTTAGGAAATCTTTGAGACTCTATATAAGAATGATATATATTTTTTCCATATAAAAATTTTAATCCTACAGTGGATCACATTAATGTTCATGCTTTTAGTCTCCGGTACTTAATAATTTTAAAAAACAGCATAAGTATTTCTCAAAACGGCTGTCCAACTACTCAGTCACAGAGAAATTCTGATAGTTCCAGTGTACTTGTAAGTAGCTTGGGATGAGTGCCTATATTGTTACTGTAGACGTACATAGTTCAGCACTAAAGGCAGAGACAAACACATAAAAACACTTGACATCAAATGACATATAAAGGTACAGATATGATTTTGGACTGATTAATTTCACTATTATTAATATGAGCACATTAAAAGTGCGTGGCGTCGTTGTGTGTTACATAAGTATATAGAACCTTATGTATACAAATATAGACAGATCATCAGAAACACTCAAAACCTTTTATTGTTATATCCTTTCACATTTTCAATGCCAGTTTTTCTACAATTTAGACTGTGATTCATTATTTACTGTCTTTCTGACTGCCTCTATGTGTGTAAATGTTGTGGAAGAAGTGGTAAAGCTTAAATGTGCAAGATAAAATACATATATCCAGTGTAAATTTTGTAGTAACAAACTTCTTTTCCTAGATGTCAAATCCAATAAATAGTTCGTTGTTACAACAGAAACAAGCATATCAAAAATTGTTACTAGGAATTCAAAAATTTGGAGATAAAGCAGCTGAAGTAGAATGACGACCATCAGATCTGCCTCAGAATTTCAACACTAGATGACTGTATCCATACACACCACAATCAACACGGAACAATTAGGAAATGTGCCTGTGAAAAAATAGAGAGTAAAATAACCAAGATAATTAGCAAAATTTAAAAAAAAAATCAAATCCTGCTCAAAGAATCAAAGTTTGTCAAGATTCTGAAGAAACTAAGTAGTAGCGTGTAAGGAAAATGTGAAACTATAACTGCACGTGGTATCAACACTATATATTATATCCAAATTAAAGAAAGAATTAATTCCCATATAGGTTAATAAAAACATTATGTTGGCTAATGGTTTCCTTTTAAGACTCTTTAAAAAATATTTTAGGTTTTATACATTCAGAAGTCCAAAATAAATGATGAATGTGTGAATTTGTTTCACTTCAAAGGGGTTTGAATGAAGACATTTTGGTTAGTAGAACTGTAGTACCAGATAAATAATGTATTTCTCGGAGAAATAAGAACATATGCTGTACACGAATACATTCCTTTCTCCTTTCAGAACATTGCACTATAAATGTATATTGCCTGCTCAGCGCTTGTTCTGCCAGAAGTTAACTCTGATAAATCTCCACAAATAAAAAGAGTCATAATCTGGGAAAGAGAAATGTAGTACTATTTAGAAACAAATGCTCAGAAAGATGCTTCCACGTGCAAGGAAATATCCAGTATTCTGGCTTTTTCTGGGGTCTGACAATTTTATCTGATTATCTTAAAGTCATAACTATAAAAAAGGCCCTAAAAATTCTACTTCATAATCAGTAGAACCTTTAGTAAGTCAATTATAAATTAAAGTCTAATAAGTGACCTCAAGGAAAAAGACTATTATCTAAATTATCACTCTCTAACCAGAACTTTTCCCTTATTTCAAATCTCACTTACAGAAAGTTATGAAGAAGATGTGACTTTATTTACCAGGATTTTTTTTATTATTTATCTTTTCAGGAGTCATATAATTTATTTTTATTGCAGATAATTAGAATTCCCTCAAAAAAAAAAAAAAAAAAAGGAGAGCAATAGGAATGAAAAGCCACATTCTGACCACACACTGTAAGAAAATTATATAGTTCTTTCAGAAAAAAATATCAAGTAAGAATGTACCGTAGATTGCTTTTCTATAACAGGAAGTTTTTTCTTGACTCAGCATACTCGTGTATTTTTATTGTATTATATATTTCCTTTCTTTAGGAGGGATATTAGTATTGAGTGATTATATCATGCAATGTCACTGGTTGGATAAGAGGGTGAAAGTCCTTTTAAGGCATATACTGGTATAGATAGTTTAATATGATAAAACAAAAAGAGAAAGTCTCTTATTTAGGAACCTGCAAGAATAGGAGAGTAGATGCTGCATTGGCAAGAAAAGCTGGAAATATATTTAAGGATAATATTCTGCTAAAATTTCTGAAATTGTTTTGTACTATGCCCTTGAAGTGTCAAAGAACTACATCACTTTTCCAAATAATAGCAATTTCAGTGTTCTAGGTAAAATAATCCAATAAATGAGGGAATTACTTTATTTCTTCTTAACATCAACAAGAGTAGATAAAATTATAACAATGAATATGTATTATTTTTCATCCAGTTTCAAATTTAAACTCAGCTCTGTTAAATCCTGTCCCGTGTTTTATGATCTAAACTGTAATATTGTATGTGTACATATTCTTATGGAACTGATAAGCCTGGGTTTGTGAGGGCTGTATTTTTAATTTTTTACAAGTATTGTACAATTAAGACTATCCTCAGTTATGTTAATATGTAATTTGAGCTGTGATTTCAGCCTGTTTAAATAAAACAGAATGAACCTCACAGGAGTCAGTGATTTCTCAGCATAACAGAAAATCAAGTACATTGGGTTTGCTTCTTTGGTACCCAGCAGAGAAAGTAAAGTCCATTAGACTTTCCTGTTTCTTGGAAAAATACTCTCTACTATTTTAGACTGGCATAGGTATTTCGTAGCCCCTGCATCTGGACATCTTCCTTTGGAAAACTATACATGTTATGGGGATGTCCACTCTGGTAAGTGGAAAAGTCCATCCCTATTTTCCTTAATTATTCTATGGGGGAAAAAAATGTGAACCTGGGCAAACCTTTTTTATACCTTACTATAAAGAAAAAAAAAATAGCAGTTTTAATTCTTGGATGTTGTTCCTCAAACTATACAAGAACTCTAAAAACAAGTATTCATTATAAGTCTCAAAACTAGGTATTCATTATAATCTCTCTTTTATTTTTATCTATCTATCTATTTATTTATTTATTGTTTGTTTATTTGTTTGTTTTCCCTGATTCCTGCTACAGACATCACAATTCCTACTGTGGTGGTTTTACTCAGCTGGGCAGCAGGGCTCTACCACAACCGCTCTCTCACTCCGCTCCTCAAGGGGAAATGAGAAAATACAATGGAAAAGTCTCAAGGGTTAAGGTAAGGTCAGGGAGATCACCCACCAATTATTGTCATGGGCAAAACAGACTGCGTAGGGAGATTAATGTTGTTTATTGCCTGTCACTAGCAGACTAAAACTGTGAGAAACTAAAAACAAACTAAAACCAACTTCACCCCATCCACCGTCCTCTATCCTCTCCCCCTTAATGGCACAGGGGAACTGGAAATGGGGGCTGCTGTCAGACCCTGACGCTTCATCTCCACCACCTCTTCACGGTCCCTCCCTGCCCCTACTCCACGTGGGGTCCCTCCCATGGGATGCCGTCCTTCCCAAACTGAGCCTGCGGGGGCTGCCCACAGGCACCAGCTCTTCAGGAGCTGCTCCCACATGGCTCCATACCACGGGGTCCATCCATCCTCCAGGAGCAAACTGCTCCAGCACGGGTGCCCCACGGGTGGCAGTTCCCCCCAGGCCCCCTGCTCCTGCGTGGGCTCCTCTCCACGGGCTGCAGCTCCAGCCCGGGGCTTGCTCCTGTGGGGGCTCTCCATGGGCTGCAGCCTCCTCCAGGCCACATCCACCTGCTCCACTGAGGGCTCCTCCACGGGCTGCAGCGTGGAGATCTGCTCCATGTGGGACCCATGGGCTTCAGGGGGACAGCCTGCTCCACCAGGGGCCTCTCCACAGGCCGCAGGGGAACTGCTGCTGTGTGCCTGGAGCACCTCCTGCCCTCCTGCTGCACTCACCTGGGGGCTGCAGGGCTGGTTCTCTCTCCTCACCCTCTAAGGTGCTGTTGTGCAGCATTTTTTTTTCCCCTTTCTTCAGTCTGCTTTCAGAGAGGCTCAAACAAAATCGCTTATTGTCTCGGATCTGGCCATCAGCGGGTCACTTTGGAGCCGGCTGAAATTGGCTCTTATCTAACATGAGGCAGCTGCTGGATTCTTCTCACAGAAGCCACCCCTGCAGGCCCCTGCTACCAAAACCTTGCCACATAAACCCACTACACCTACCTAACCTATAGTCAAACTCAAACCGGAATAATCTGAGAAAGAACATCCCATTGTACAGTGTTTTCATGTTCTTTTACATTTCCAGTGGGATTCCAAATCCTACCCATCTACTTTAAACACTTCTATACATAAATACATATATATATATATATACACATATGTTCTGTCTCAATTGTACTCCCCCTAAGCACAGGATTTTCTCTGGTGAGAATCACTGAGTCACAGAACCATCTAGGTTGGAAGAGACCTCCAAGATCACCTACTCCAGCCTCTGACCTAACACTAACAAGTCCTCCACTAAAGCATATCACTAAGGACTACATCTAAACGTCTTTTAAAGACCTCCAGGGATGGTGACTCAACCACTTCCCTGGGCAGCCCATTCCAATGCCTAACAACCCTTTCGGTAAAGACGTTCCTCCTACTATCCAACCTAAACCTCCCCTGTCGCAACTTTCGCCCATTCCACCTCATCCTATCACCAGGCATGTGGGAGAATCGACCAAGCCCTACCTCGCTACAGCCTCCTTTAAGGTACCTATAGAGAGCGATGAGGTCGCCCCTGAGCCTCCTCTTCTCCAGGCTGAACAATCTCAGCTCCCTCAGCCGCTCCTTATATGACTTGTTCTCCAGACCCCTCACCAGCTTCATTGCCCTTCTCTGGACTCGCTCGAGCACCTCCATGTCCTTCTTGTAGCAAGGGGCCCAAAGCTGAACACAGTACTCAAGGTGCGGCCTCACCAGAGCCGAGTACAGGGGGACAATCACTTCCCTAGACCTGCTGGCCACACTGTTTCTTCTACAAGCCAGGATGGTGTAGGCCTTCTTGGCCACCTGAACACACTGCTGGCTCATATTCAGCCGACTATCAACCAATACTCCCAGGTCCTTCTCTGCCAGGCGGCTTTCTAACCACTCATCTCCCAGCCTGTAGCTCTGCTTGGGGTTGTTGTGCCCAAGGTGCAGGGCCCGGCACTTGGCCTTGTTGAACTTCATACAGTTGGCCTCAGCCCATCGCTCCAGCCTATCCAGACCATCCTGCAGAGCCTTCCTACCCTCAAGCAGATCGACACACGCACCTAACTTGGTGTCATCTGCAAACTTACTGACCGTGCACTCGATCCCCTCATCCAGATCATCAATAAAGATATTAAAGAGAATTGGCCATAATACTGAGCCCTGGGGGACGCCACTGGTGACTGGCCTCCCACTGGATTTGACTCTATTCACCACAACTCTTTGGGCCCAGCTATCCAGCCAGTTTTTAAACCCATCAAAGCGCACGCCACTCCAAGCCAAGAGCAGCCAGTTTCTTGAGGAGAATGCTGTGGGAAGTGGTGTCAAAAGCCATACTGAAGTCAACGTAGACCACATCCACAGCCCTTCCCTCATCCACTAAGCACGTCACTTTGTCATAGAAGGAGATGGTGGATGAGGGAAAGGCTGTGGATGTGGTTTACCTTGACCTCAGTAAGGCTTTTGACACCGTTCCCCACAACATTCTCCTCAAGAAACTGGCTGCTCGGGGCTTGGAGTGGCGTACGCTTCGCTGGGTTAGAAACTGGCTGGATAGCCGGGCCCAGAGAGTTGTGGTGAATGGAGTCAAATCTGGTTGGAGGCTGGTCACTAATGGTGTCCCCCAGGGCTCAGTACTGGGGCCGGTCCTCTTTAATATCTTTATCGATGATCTGGATGAGGGCGTCCAGTGCACCGTCAGTAAGTTTGCAGATGACACCAAGCGAAGTGCGTGTGTCGATCTGCTCGAGGGAAGCAAGGCTCTGCAGGAGGATCTGGATAGGCTGGAGCGATGGGCTGAGGTCAACTGTATGAAGTTCAACAAGGCCAAGTGCCGGGTCCTGCACCTGGGGCGCAACAACCCCAAGCAGAGCTACAGGCTGGGAGATGAGTGGTTGGAAAGCTGCCTGGCCGAGAAGGACCTGGGAGTATTGGTTGATAGTCGGCTGAATATGAGCCAGCAGTGTGCTCAGGTGGCCAAGAAGGCCAACAGCATCCTGGCCTGTATAAGAAGCAGCATGGCCAGCAGGTCTAGGGAAGTGATTGTGCCCCTGTACTCGGCTCTGGTGAGGCCGCACCTTGAGTACTGTGTTCAGTTTTGGGCCCCTCGCTACAGGAAGGACATGGACGTGCTCGAGCGAGTCCAGAGAAGGGCAATGAAGCTGGTGAGGGGTCTGGAGAACAAGTCTTACAAGGAGCGGCTGAGGTAGCTGGGCTTGTTCAGCCTGGAGAAGAGGAGGCTCAGGGGCGACCTTATCGCTCTCTACAGTTACCTTAAAGGAGGCTGTAGAGAGGTGGGGGTTGGTCTGTTCTCCCACGTGCCTGGTGACAGGACGAGGGGGAATGGGCGAAAGTTGCGACAGGGGAGTTTTAGGTTGGATGTTAGGAAGTACTTCTTTACCGAAAGGGTTGTTAGGCATTGGAATGGGCTGCCCAGGGAGGTGGTGGAGTCACCATCCCTGGAGGTCTTTAAAAGACGTTTAGATGTAGAGCTTAGCGATATGGTTTAGTGGAGTACTTAATGTTAGGTCAGAGTTTGGACTCGATGATCTTGAGGTCTCTTCCAACCTAGAAATCTGTGTCTGTGTCTGTGTCTGTGTCTGTGTCTGTGTCTGAGAGCAGGTTCCTCAAGCAGGACCTGCCTTTCATAAACCCATGCTGACTGGGCCTGATCGACTGGTTGCCCTGCAAGTGCCACGTGATAACACTCCAGATAATCTGCTCCATGAGCTTCCCTGGCACTGAGGTCAAACTAACAGGCCTATAGTTCCCTGGGTCTACCTTCCGGCCCTTCTTGTAGATGGGCGTCATGTTTGCTAGCCACCAGTTGACTGGGACCTCCTCTGATAGCCAGGACTGCCAATAAATGATGGAAAGTGGCTTGGCCAGCTCCTCTGCCAGTTCTCTCAGTACCCTCGGGTGGATCCCATCCAGCCCCATCGACTTGCGTACATCCAAGTGCTGTAGCAGGTCGCCAACCATGTCCTTATGGATAGTGAGGGCCACATTCTGCTCCCCATCCCCTTCCACCAGCTCAGGGTAATTGGTATCCAGAGAACAACTGGTTTTGCTGCTAAAGACTGAGGCAAAGAAGGCATTAAGCACCTCAGCCTTTTCCTCATCTCTTGTAACTAAGTTTCCCCCTGCATCCAGTAAAGGATGGAGATTCTCCTTAGTCCTCCTTTTCCTGTTAATGTATTTATAAAAACATTTTTTGTTATCTTTAACGGCAGTAGCCAGATTGAGCTCCAGATGAGCTTTGGCCTTTCTAATTTTGTCCCTGCACTGCCTTATAACATCCTTATAGTCCTCCAGAGTGGCCCGCCCTCTTTTTAAAGATTATAAACCCTCTTTTTTCTCTTAAGCTCGAGCCACAACTCTCTGTTCTGCCAGGCCGGTCTTCCACGCCGGCTTGTCTTTTGGCACGTGGGGACAGACAGCTCCTGAGCTATTAAGATTTCCTTCCTGAGGAGTGCCCAGCCTTCTTAGACTCCTCTGCCCTTCAGAACTGCCTCCCAAGGGACTCTGCCAACCAGTGTCCTGAACAGCTCAAAGTCAGCCCTCCGGAAGTCCAAGACAGCAGTTTTACTGATCCCCTTCCTGACTTCGCCAGGAATAGAGAACTCTACCATTTCGTGGTCAGTCTGCCCAAGACAGCTTCCGACCACCACATCTCCCACCAGTCCTTCTCTGTTTGTGAAAACAAGGTCTAGCGGGGCACCTCCTCTGGTAGGCTCACTAACCAGCTGCGTCAGGAAGCTATCTTCCACGCTCTCCAGAAACCTCTTAGACTGCTTCCTCTGGGCTGTGTTGTGCTTCCAGGATATGTCTGGGAAGTTGAAGTCCCCCACGAGAACAAGTGCTGATGATTTCGCAACTATAAGAATACTTATCACTGCGGTAATACACGGCAAGAACTGGACACGTAAGCACTATCATACACAGAAAGAGACTAAGAAAAGACAGTTTTGCATTGTCAACAATACAACACAAAGCAGCCTGTCAATAATCTATCATAGATCTGTCAAGAAGTACAAAACATATGTAACTTACATAACTTACGTAACTGAACAGATCACAAAATGTAAGGGTGCAAAAGAGGAAGAGAGATCCGTTCATTCACAGAAAAATGTAAAGGGTATTTTTATGTAGTTTGACCAACAAAATACATCTGTTTCTTGGCTGTCTAAGAATTGGACATGAGAAAACTTGGAGACCTAAGTTAGTGCATAAGTATGTGCTTCAGTCTGCCTTTAATCATTGCGACGCATCACAGTCCAAAACCAATGGATTGTACATACTTGTATACACTAATAAATTGTTAACAAGATCCACGGCAGTGTTAATACTAGAGATTTTATTTTATTTTATTTTCCATATATGAGAGAATTATCTGAATGACAGATCACAGAATAGCTGAGGTTGGAAGGGACCTCTGGAGATCATCTGACCCAACTCCCCTGATCAAACAGGGACACATAAAGAAGGTATCCCAAGGCCATGTCCAGACACTTTTTGAAGATCTCCAAGGGGGAAAGCTCCACAACCTATTTGGGCAACCTGTTCTATCGCTCAGTCACCTGCACAGCAAAGAATTTCTTCCTGTTCTTCAGAGGCAACACATTGTGTTCCAGTTTGTGTGCATTGCCTTTTGTCCTGGCACTGGACACCACTGAAAAGAGCCTGGCTTTGCTCTCTTTGCATCCTCCATTCAGATATTTGCCTTGGTCTATTGACTTCTGAACCCAAATCTTTTGAGTACTAGGATAAGCCCAGAAAGAAAAGGATTTTCTTTGTCTAAAATGAAGAACTGGGTAAGCAAAAGTAATGCATATTTCTAGAAGAGGAGTCAATAGAGAACATCATTAACAATGTAGAGCAGTTGCAGCAGTTGCAAGTTGGAGCAGTTTTCCAAGAGGAGAGTGATGAAGCTAAATTCCTGTGTCTTCTGGGTTTTGTTGCTGTGCTCTGTATTAGTTAAAGAACAGAAAGACACAAATTATATGTTTCATTTGTTGACCTTTATCAAGATCATAAGTTATTTAAAAAAAAAAAAAAAAAAAAGGAAGAGAAAACTCTGCAGTAGTGCAAATCAAATCAGCAGGAAGCTCCAAAGTGGTAATTTTGTGATGAGCTGGGATTTTTTAATCTAGTTCAATGTTAAAAAAAGATAACTGAGAAATAGATAATGTCATGAAGTTAATAAAGATAAATAATTACCAATTGAATTGCAAAGACTGCCTATACTGCCTTACAATTAACTTACTGTCACATCTGCTTAGCAAGATGTAATTTTCACCCACACAAACCTTTTACTTCTAGTCTGTGGATTATGGTGCACATGGTATGAAAATAAGAGAGTGTGAGATGCAAGTGTATAACGAGGAATGTTGTCTTTTCTAGAAAAGACAAGGAAAGACAAGAAAGGAAGTCACTTGACAAAAGAATGTGAAAATGTGTCTTTTAAATGAATATACTCCCATCTGTAGCTTAACCTTCTAACTATACAACATCTAAATTGCGTTAGCTTCTCTCACTCATCTGTAGAATAAGAATACACACAGTTCCTAAGTTTATGCATTGCTTTAGTTTAATGCTGTAATTTTTATTTTGGGAGTTATGAATGATGAGGAATAATGTTTTTTGTTTGTTTGTTTTGGTGGTTTGTGTTTTTTTTTTTTTTTTCTGAGAAAGGAAATGAAAGCTATCCATTTAAACTGTTTTGTTGTTGTTGTTGTTGTTGTTTTCTTTTCTCCTTGAAATAAAAATTTTTCAATCAAATGTACAGAGTGCAGTTATTCTGGTTTCTTAAAAATATTACCGGTTATGTAGACTCTCAAAAGAATGTATCAGAGTATATTCTAAAGGACTCTATGAATCTCAGTATATTGAAAATCTAATGATTTTCTATTTCATAAATGTTGAACATTACGATGAGAGGTAAGAGTTCAGCTCACAGTTTATTAAAATATTCTTTACTGGAGTTAAGCCTTCTTGCTAAACGTATTAATAACTTCTCAAGAAAAATCTAGTAATCCTTTCTGGTGTAAAACTGAGAAATATAATTTAATTAGAGTGGATAAGAGTTTTAGAAGATTATATTCTTCTTAAAAGGTAATGTAATAGAGAACATAACATGAAATAATGACTAGTAATTGAAATATAAAGATGTAGGCATTGGCAGAAAAGACCGAAATCTCTATGCTAAAGTAAGCAACAACAAAAAAGTCAATTTATTGGAAAAGATAGGAGTAAAAAAAAAAAAAAAAGCAAAGAATGAAATAATGAAGAATGAAAAAAGGAAAGTAGGAAAGCAAGAAAAAGCAAGAAAGGGAAGGGAAGGGAAGGGAAGGGAAGGGAAGGGAAGGGAAGGGAAGGGAAGGGAAGGGAAGAGAAGGGAAGGGAAGGGAAGGGAAGGGAAGGGAAGGGAAGGGAAGGGAAGGGAAGGGAAGGGAAGGGAAGGGAAGGGAAGGGAAGGGAAGGGAAGGGAAGGGAAGGGAAGGGAGGAAGGAAGGAAGGAAGGAAGGAAGGAAGGAAGGAAGGAAGGAAGGAAGGAAGGAAGGAAGGAAGGAAGGAAGGAAGGAAGGAAAAGGCAGGCAGGCAAAGAAAGAAGAAAAAGAAAAAAAGAAAAGAGAGAGAGAAGGGAAAGGGAAAGGGAAAGGGAAAGGGAAAGGGAAAGGGAAAGGGAAAGGGAAAGGGAAAGGGAAAGGGAAAGGGAAAGGGAAAGGGAAAGGGAAAGGGGAATGGGAGGAAGGGAGGACTACAACTGAATTGGAACCTTTAACCTCTTCTTCCGTACAGCTTTATCAAAGATATATTTTGAAAATTAAACCAGGTCTATCATGGCCCAAAGCTACACTAGAAACATTAATACCAATAATTCTATCATGAACTAATATACTGACTGAGGTTTTATCATAGCAATGTGAAATTATACATTTATCACTTATGTCAAAATTGTTCCTGAGGAGACATATTAATTGGACACACATTATTGTGTAGTATTGATTATTCTATTTTCTAATCACAGAAAAGGAAATCAAGATCAACCGTGGTCTATCTATCTCTGGGACTAGGTAACGAGGCCTGACTTTCCACTGGTGTGCGACTGCCACAGTCATTTATACATGTAGAGGTGTAGTACGCTCATTATGTCATGTCAGAAAACAGAAGAAAAATATGACATAAAATAATATTGATATACAGAAAATAATTATTTTGCAGCTAAAAAACACAGATAAAAGCTTCTTATCACTGAAAAGACATTAACTCTTTCTTACTCATATAAAATGATGTGGAGAAAACTGCAATGACAAGAACTGCTGACCAGTTCTGAGTAGCCAGAGGTTACTCAAAAGGCCACATTAAGACACATAATGATAGAAATACAGAATGACAAAAATATTCTCCTCCTAGGACATTTATTCACACTTCCTGACAAACTTGTCAGTTCACATTACTATCACACAATTTTTGACGCCTTTCATATTGTGAGAAATGGTGTGCTCAGGAGTCTGCTTCCATATAGAGAGACTATTTTCCGAAAATCACACTCATTTCCATTTCAGTTGCAGCTCCAAAAACACCTTATTTTAGCAACATGCCTTCAACAAGAAGTATGACAAACATCTTGATGACCCCTATAGGGAAGTAGTTATTACTCTGTCTTTGAGTTATTAAAATCTGAATAGATGTCACATTTAATTTTCTCTCATTGTATCATTCCCTTTTGTCTCATTCAGTGTTGTTGGGTGAAAAAAGAAAAAAAAAAAGAATATGCATTATTGTGATTAAATGATTATTTTTGTTGAATAATAAAAGCATGCTTCAAACAGACTGCATAGTCAGTGTGAGGAACTCAGCAGTTTCTTCACAAAACTAACAATCTCAAAAGAAAATAAAGACAATCTAACAATCCAAAATAAATAAAAGGAACAAAAAGGTAAGGAGATGTCTTGCAAAATTAAAACAACAGCACATTCTTGTAAAATATAAACTGTGTCAGTAATGTAACTGCTTACTGCAAACCAGTTTTCTGGATTCAGCCTTGCTATAATTCTTTAAAAAAACATGAAATTACACCAGGTATCAATCTGCCTCATTATGTCTTCTGTTGTGATCATCTGAGATCTCACATTTTAATTGCAATACATGAAGTTTCAATAACTAGATGTTGAAAAGTGAACTATGACCTTTGTATGCTACTTTGAGTATTTTGTATTTAATTTTTCAAAGTTACAAGAGAAAAAAGAGTGACTCAGAGGTTATAAAATCAGAGAAAGGTTTGATATAGAAGGGACCTTTAAAGATTATTTCCCAAGCTGATCTAGAAATTTACTCAAGCTTTCTAAATGAGAGTTTTTCATATACTTCATATTCTTCAGCTTGATTTTTCTTGTCAGCAATATAGATCCCCTGGATGCAGATACACAAATAAATAGTATACATAGATAGAAGAAATTAAAAACATAAATGGCAAGAGTTCTACAGAAAAAACTTTGAAGTTTAAAGTGTATATTGAATGACATCTTAGAAAGTCAGCAGTGTGACAGTGACTTAAAAATTGAATGTTATACCGGTATATTTAAAAGTAGCACTGTATAAGAAACACAGGTTTATTCCCCTCTGATCAGTTTGGGGTAAATCAGAAAAAAAAAAAAAAAAACAGTGAGCTGATACCTGTGTTTTTTTGTGAGTAAATCATAGATTTATTGCATACAATCTCTTAGCCTGATCATAGTGCCGTATGACTGTAGTTTCTTTATCTTTCTGATACTCTGACTTTTGATCAGTCCCACTGCAGTTCATTCAAATCTACAGTACAATCCGATTTGACTCTACAAATGCTGCAGAGAAAGAAATAAAAATTTCCCATGATTTGCTGATCTTTCTAAAGTGGCACATTATATTGAACAGCTCACTCAAGTTCAGCTTTTTTCCACATGGACCCTTGGTCATGAATGGCAGTCCTGTTTTCTATTCAGCTGGTGACCAGCCTGCTTGGCATCACTGCAATATTGCTTCTTACATGCAAGATTGTACACTTGTCTTTGTTAAACTTAATATTTCTGTCAACCTGTCCCTGAAATTTTCAAACTTGGTCATGATTAAGACAGCAGATACTTTGTTAAATGGCTAAATACTCAGAGTACTTACCCTGGGGCACTGATAGAGTATGAAACAGAGCTCTTATAACTCTTATAGTTATGTTCTTCACTGTCCCCTTTCTTTTCTTTCTTTTCCTTCCTTCCTTCCTTCCTTCCTTCCTTCCTTCCTTCCTTCCTTCCTTCCTTCCTTCCTTCCTTCCTTCCTTCCTTCCCAGAATCATTCCATCCGAGAACACATATGTTTGTATCTACTTCAGTCATATGCATTCCAGGCAGGACCACTATGTATTTCTTAGGGGACCCATTTGAATTTTATATTTATTTCTGCATGTGTATTTCTTTACAGGGCCGTGAATTCAGAACATATAGAATCATCAAGTTCGGAAAAAATCTTCAAGATTATCTGGTCCAACCATTCCCCTACCACCAATATCACCCACTAAAACATGCCCTTAAACACCAAGTCCAACCTTTCCTTAAACATCCCCAGGGATAGTGACTCCACCACTTCCCTGGGCAATCTGTTCCAATGTCTGACTACTCTTTCTGAGAAGAAATGTCTCCTAATTTCCAGCCTAAATCTCCCCTGGCGCAATTTGAGGCCATTCCCTGATATAGTCCTGTCACTAGTTATCTGCGAGAAGAGGCTGACCCCCAGCTTCCCACAACTTCCTTTCTGGTAGTTGTAGAGAGCAATAAGGTCCCCCCTGAGCCTCCTCTTTGTGTCAAGGAATAACATATGAATCACTAATGAGTGAGCACACTGTACTATGAATAATTTAATTCATATTATGTTTGATTCCTTAAATCTAAATATATAAGGAATTATCAAAGCCTGCCTTCCCAGATGACAAATTATTATCTTAGTATTAAACCATAAGGTGCCTGAAACTCTAAGGAACATCGAAGACTGCACTTTAATCATACAGGCACCATAACTTGTCGGGAATAAAAAGAAGAGTTGACTAAACTCTGAGTTGCAATTTCCTGTCAGTCTATCAATTGGGATTAGTCAGCTCACAGCAGTGTAAAGATTGTCTACTAGGAAACGTATTTTAGAGAGCTGAGATTCTCTAAGTATGCAATGATTGTCAGAAAAAAAAAAATCTAATATACAATGACAGCATTTTATGGAACAGGTAACCTTCAAGTCATCAGTGAAATTCACCCAAGATGCATATTATTATTGGAAATCCTGTCTGAACAGTATAGCACATTTTTCTTCCTTCCTTCCTTCCTTCCTTCCTTCCTTCCTTCCTTCCTTCCTTCCTTCCTTCCTTCCTTCCTTCCTTCCTCTTTCTTTCTCTCTCTCTTTCTCTCTCTCTTTCTCTCTCTCTTTCTTTCTTTCTCTTTCTCTCTCCTTTTCTTTCTCTCCCTTTCTTTCGTTCTCTGTCTCTCTCTTTCTCTCTCTCTTTCCTTTTCAGTAAATAAAGGATTTGCTGTTATTCTCCTATGATCGATACTGTCAAATGCAGAACCTGAAATCTAACAATCTCCTCATTGTAATCATAGCTGTTAGTCCTGTTTTGATTGTAGATTTTTTCTGTTATTAGGCATGCCCAGTTTGAGAAGAGAAACAATACCATCGACTCAGCTTGAAAGTGGAAGGTTAGCCTTGTACTAGATTTCTTCAGGAATCAGAAATATTACACCAGTTCTTGAGATTATTTAGGCTGCAACACTTGAAACAAATTTTTTAATGCACTTAAGTTTCTCAAACTCTGTAGGTGTCCATCTACACAACAACCGATATGCAATCTGCCAGGTTGTATGCTTGTTATCATCTGCCCAACTGCTATTATAATCTACTGGGTGTTTGTATCAAGAAACAAGTGAAGAAAGGCATATTTTGGGGTAATTCCAATGTGAATATGTCCACTTAGAGCCAAAGATGTAGAATGTAGTAGCAGAGAATATCTAGAATCTTTACAAGCCATGACTCTAACTATTCCCTAAGCCAACGCGAACATGCCTTCTAAACCAAGGGGGGTTGTGAAATTTCATTAGATTTCGTGCTTACTGCTAAAGTGCATTTCACAGAGTGGTATGGTTTTACTGTCTTTGTTGTTGTTGTTATTGTTTTGTTTTGTTTGTTTTGTCTTTCATCATACCATCTCTTTTCCACTCACAATGTCATGATTGGCTTTTCCATAAAATAAATGTTTTACAACCCATCTTAAAAATAAAAGTAACTCCCAATGGGAGAGGGGTGGGGAGGAGGGGAGAAGGAGGGTGGGGAATCTGCTTGCACTTATTTGTCATCTTTGCTTCAGTACTGCAGAAAAAAAAAAATTGAAATCATCCCTCTTGTTTTTGAGCTCCAGGTGTAATTGCAGATATGTATTGAGCTAGAAAATAAATTATTCCATTATTTTCCATGTATAATGTACAACATATTTTTCCAAATTCAAATTGGATTCTGATGCAACTTATTCTGGACCCACTGAAATTATTTCTTTTGGGTTGTTCTAGCTATGTAGATTTGGGACTATCTGATAGGGTTTTGTTTGGTCTGAAAAACAGCTCTACATTTTTCATTACTGATAAGCATCTAAAATCAACTCTAAGTCTTAGCAGAAAAGGTCATTGCTAATATGTTTCCTGATTTAAGCATCCAGTGGATTAAAGAAACATATGGGCAGACTGAAAATGTTTGTTGATACGCCAGAATAGAATGGATGTCACCTGAGCTCTAAAATAAATCTACCTTTATTCCCTGGATCACTTCCCTCTGGCCTCAAAAACATGAAAGCTAGAAAGATCAATAACAAAGTTTCAGTGATGTATTTTCTCATATTGAAGAGTACACTCAAACTGATAGGATCTGATTTTCAAGAGACTTTGAAGACTGGCAGAGGTTTGTCTTCCTTTAAAGAGCCTAATGCCAATACATTAAGAACCAATAAAAGTGGTACAAAGTTCCAGTTAGAAATTGCTAATCTGATACTTTGCATCTTCCCTCTGTGCATAGATTTCCTCTATGTAGATGTACAGATGCCTCAGCAACATAAACTTAACACAGTGATGCCTTTTTAGGTGTACATTTGTCAACTTAAAATTAAAATGAGAAATAGATGTATTTTAGTTTCTGTCTTACAATTTTAAAATAATGTAGTAAACTAATGATGGAAACAAAGAGATTGCTTTCCAAAGTTTTATGAGATTATTTTGAGAGAATGCCATTTCTGACATTCACAGCCTAAATGTTCAAAGATGAAATCATTATGTTACATTTAACATACAGTCCAAAGTCCTAATTTGATTTACAACATACCTTAAAGCAGACATGAGAAGGGAAAGAAAATAGACTCCTTGTTACTAAGATCTCCTAGTCAAGCTTCTTTCCTCAGATGAGATGGATAGCTGCCTGGTCAGGACTGGTAGCAGGCTGATGAGAAGATCATGTGATGTTGGTGCCTTGTCTGATGACATGAAAAACAAAAAAAGAGAAAAAAAAAAGTAGTTAGAACACCAGCAATGTTCTGAAAAATGTTTGTAGTTTGGGTCACTGTGTGTATACTAAGGTCTTTCTGCCAGCAAGGAAGGACTTTTGTCATCATTATGAGCTGTGGGGAATCCGACTACCTGGTGGATAGACTGGGCTGTCTGACCTGTGCACCCATGGTGGTGTACCTGGGTGAAACAGGAACCAGATCTCAGATCAGATGTGAAAATACTCTTCCTCTGTGGTGAGGCACTGGGTCTCCAAATGTGTCCTATGACCTTTCTTGTGCAGCAAGTTCCACCTATTACAAGTTCTGTTGGTAGTGCAGATGTGAGTGGTAACAGCCATGTTGTGCTACTAGTGGGGTAATAGTGTGCAGTATTATCTAAGGCAACAGAAGCAGTAATGATGGAAGAGGTTTGGCAGCAGGGGGTAAAGGTGGTGGTAATCAAAGTGATGCTACCAGCCAGAACATTCAGAGGCAGCCAGAAGTGGGAAGCTTCAGGTTTTTGGCCTCTCCTGACAACCTGTGGAGTCAGGATACTGGGGAAATGAATCTTTGATCTGACCAGAAGGATTCCTCTTATCTTCACAGAAACTAATTAAGAATCATCTAACACAGACTGAAATATATTATGATACTGATAGAAGATCAGATTGTGTTAGCAATGTGGATACAGGTGCTAGGCATAAGACCATAATCAGGCATTTGACTTGTGTTAAATTTTGAATGACTGATTTTTGTTTCAAGTGATTTTGCTGTATTTTCCTTAGTCTTTTCCTATTGTAGTGCAAGTGTGAGAAATTTACTGTGAGTGGGTGCAGAGAAATTGATTCTGCAAGTGCTGTTTTCACAAGCTGTTACCCAACAGCTTTGACAGAAAATGCAAATACCTCACAGGGTGAGTTTTCTCAGGAACAAAAAGAACATCAGGATCTCCTGTATTTTCTATAACTTGACAAGCTATCTTAAGTCTCCTGATGTGTAAAACAATCTATTGTAGTCAAATTTCCTGAAAGCTGTGCTTGGCTATAAACATATATTAGTTTGGGCATTAAGTATGCAAAAAAACTTTTTTTAAGGGGGAATCATATATATAGTGAAGCAGATAGTCTTAGTTATTTTTGAGGGGATGATATAGACCATTAATCAGAAGTCTTGATTTTGGAAGAGTAGGAGGGGGAGAGAGAGAGAGATGCATTTTAATATAATGTTGTATCCTCTTATTTGGTGAACAACTGATTTAAACGGTGATTTATATATTTAACATAGTAAAGCTTAAAAACATTTATATCACATCAATCTCTTTGTACTTTATAATCAGTTAGAGCTTTCACTGAGTTTGATTCTGGCTACCTTTTCCAAATACTGGCTTTCAGGGCAAAGACATTATTGGTTTCCATTTATGTTAAATAAAAGTCTCAATTTGCTGTACGTTTTATGAAAGCTATGAAAGGATAGTTTGTTTCTTTAGTTGTCACAATTCCAATCCTTTTAAAAATGCATAGAACTGCAAACTCAATAGATAATTACTATTGTCTGAAGGTAAAGTACAGATCATTCAATCCCTGGAAAACAAGACAATGTTTTTTTTCCCCGACGTCATCCTTTGTTTGCCTTATAAATTCTGTTCAAAACAGAAAGAATTCTTAACTTTCTTTACATATTGAGATTAAAAGTCATAAAGTCAGCCTAAAAACACTGTTGTGGGTAACATCATAGTCAATGACAGTGAAATTTCCACTTCTACTGAAAGCTTCTATATATAACAAATAACTATGTGATATCAGTGAAAATAGCTCAGTTTTACTACATTAAATATAAAGCTTTCTGTGAGATAACAGTAGAGCAGAACAAAGCAAAACTAAACTGAACTAAACTAAACTAAACTAAACCAAACTAAATGGAAGAAAGGAAAGAAAGAAAATTATTGAAGGAGGGGAATAGGTCTCAGCCAAGGGACAGCTTAACATCAGCTGAACAGCCTAAATCACAAGGTGAAACTGACATAAGACTTTTTTTTTTCTATCTTGCCTTTTTTCTTTCTTTCTAAATGACCTCTCTCCCATTGTTGGGCCAAATATGATAACTTGGTTTCCAAGGTTTATACAATATGTTAAATGCCTTCATTATTTTGGTAGGTATCTAAAAAGTGGATGCACTTTTGCTGAAATTGCTATAGATCCAATTTATTTGTTTTGAAATACGTACAGATTAAACGCCAAAGAAAGAATTAAACTGTTATTCCAACTCTCTGAAAAGTTAAATGGTTGAGCGAATCTACCTTTTAATTTTTGTCAATATGCTTTATGAGGTACTTTTCATTACACAGTCACTTTATTTATTTATTTTATTTTTTTGTTGTTGTTTTGCTTTGTTTTGTTTTTCCCCAATGGAACATTGTAACAAAAGGACCCAGTGTTGAAATGAATCTGAACTGTCCAGCATTAAAAGTTGTTATTCATCAATTCATTGTCTCCCAAGTAACACATAAAAGAAAATTTAGAATGACTGAAAGATGTCTTTGTTTATGGAGACCAATGTTTTCTCAGATGTATGGGTAATTCCTCTCTGTACAGCTTCTATGAGATAACAGACAACTTGCAAACTAACATTATTCTCCGACAATAACCAATTGGAAATTTGTTGTACTCCTGGTGTAAATATTTTCTGTATGGAGAACTGATGAGCTTGTACACAAGGATCCTACATACTCTGTATGAGCCTTCTCAAGAATTTAATATTAAATTAGAAAAAATAAATAAAAAATAAAAGCATGACAAAACTATCACATTTTAATAGTGTCTATGTTGGTATCTGTCTGAATTTTATCTCATATTGTTGTCTTTACAAATGAGCTCCATGTGTGTTTGACTGGAAGAATGGGTATTTTGCAGAAGTGGTAGCTAATACTTAAGTGTTGATAGACATGATCCTAGACAGCTTCTTATGAAATTTGTTATATTGAAAAACAAAATCAAAATAATAGAGACTCAGGTGAAGAAAACCCATGGGACAATACAGACATTGCTGTCATAGCTAGCTTCTTCCATCCTCTTTCTAGTGTTTTCTCTTTCTTCTCTCAAAGAGAAAACCAAATATGACCTCATGACCCCCATGTTCTAAAGGGACTTTCAAAAAAAATGACTGTAACAACAAGATGTACACTTCTTTGTGTATGTGTGTTTGTCAGTGTGTAACATATAAACATGAGTTTTGCCTGCGCACATGCATATGTACATGCACACAAGCTCCTGTGGGGAGTGCTGCACAGCACTGCTCCAGCCTGGGCCGAGGGCCTGCAGGGGAGTGCCTTGGCTCTGGTGGCTGGTCTGGCCCGGCCTGGCTGGGCCCAGGTGGGCTGGAATGCACATTGCAGCCTGGCTTCTCTTAGCAGCTATTAAATTGTGTCTGCCAAAGTATGTAGCTCACATGGACAACACATTTTGAGACAGCTAAGGGCTTTGTGGAGTGACTGCTAGGCACACTGATACAGTTTGTAAAGTCTGAGGATACATGCTACTGTCCGTGTAGATTGTAGATGTAGTCTAAGGTAACTCTCTTATCTTAAATGAGGGGACAAGCATTTGGACTTTACCTCACCACTGACGCTGGGTGGCTGCAGAGACACTGGTGAACCCTAGAAGTATAAAAACCAGTCAAGGCTGAAGTCCTGAGGAGGAACATCCATCCCTCTCTTAACCTGTATTCATGGAAATTGAATTGATTGAGCAACCTGTTCTAGCGGAAGGTGTCCCTGCCCAAGACAGGGAGCTTGGAACTAGATGATCTCTAAGGTCCCTTCCAACCCAAACCACTCTTATGATTCTGTGATATACAGTCCTGTATTTGGGTAGGCAGCAACCATTTTAATTTTTCCCTTCCATGTCCCTATAGACATTTGGGAATAACAGAAGTTGACCAACACTATACCCCTCTGACTCCAAGTCCTACTGACATTTACAAATGTGCTTACCATTGTATACTGTATGTAGTCATAAACAAATGAATAGCATCAATAACATTATTAATTATAAACAGTCATACACAAGATTCAACTCTCTAGAAGACTGCAAATCTCTTCGTCAATAGTATTTATTTATATAGAAAGGAATTTAGAGGAATATTTCACTAAAAAATAGTTTCTGCTCTTAATGCAATCTAAAAGTGCCTGTGTTAGCAGCATTTATTTCTGAAATACGAAAAATAAATCTTAGTCCAAATTCTAATAGTGAATAAAATAATGCAAGATAAAACCACAGCAATCACTATAAAGAAGCTAATTAATAACTCAAGATATATTTTTACTTATTGTAGCTGACTACATATTTTCCATCCAAAAAAGACCATCTGTCATGTCATAACCATTGATTGTTAACTATTTCTGAATATTTTAGAATACTTAATACAGTGTAAGGCAGGTGATGAAAGTTTCATGGCTGTCTTTTGAACAGACCCATTCCCTAGTCTCTTCTTTTCAAAACTAGGAATATCTAGCTTCACTACCATTGCTAAAGTTTGCTGAAGTATGGAGAGCATCACAAGACAGAACTCATGTTTATAGTTCTAAAGTAGTTGTGCTGTTTTTTGTTGTTGTTGTTGTTGTTGTTTGTTTTGTTTTGTTTTGTTTTGTTTTGTTTTTTAGTCCAGTCAGCAAAACCTACAAATGAAATATCACCTTTAAATCTATAAGCAACCAAGAAAGCATAGTCTCTTTAACAAATGTTGCATGTTCTTGCCAAGGGCTTCTACATTTCCTGCAATTTCATTTCTGTGTGTATTTAATCTGTAGCAACATATATATTATAAGGCTACAAATGCAATCTTATATTAATGACAAGAATCATAGTTACATTATTCTTAAGAAAATTTTGAAAAGTTGTAATTTAAAAGAAAAAAAGATGGTAAAAATAATGAAAAGGTACTGCTGCTATGTCTTCTGTATCAGCTGTAGGCTGTGAATTAAAGGAACAAATAACTGGCACACAATTTAAGATGAACAGAAAACATAGCTCTTCATGATTGTTTTCCTAATATTTCTCAAATTTATCAACATCACTTCATATTAATAGACAACCTCTTAACACTATTGTAAATGACACACTATTGTAAATTGAACAAAAAGATCAACACTTCTTGATATATATCTATGATAAATATCTATGGATGATAAATACCTATGGACATTCTGTCTTAGGAACGATCAGAAAGTTTTTTAGTAGTTAATTTCTTAAGTTTTTGACCTCAGAAGCAGCATGTACCAATTTTATTCAGAAGGCAGAATTAATCTCTTTGCACAGAAGGAAAATCATTAGACAAAGTTACACATTAAATTAAGACCCCTTACTGCATCTACTGATGCAGCACACAGGTAAATAGTACCACGTTTCTGTGAAAGCCAAGAAATCTGCAGACAGTACAGAACCTTCTTGTCTCAAGCAGATATTAAAGCAATGAATGCTCTAAGCTTCTGAGTGTGGTCTTACCTCTAGAAGAAACTTCATACTTAAGGAACAGTCAATTATTCTCATTTAATCCAATCCCAGAAGTCAGCAATGAATTCCTGGAATCAGGACAGTGTATCACTGTTAGTAAAGACAAAAGATTCCTTCTGCATTCAGAAGCCTTGCATATACCAGAGTTATATAATTTATTCTGAAATTATTACTTAATTAAACCTTTATCTGACTGGCAGCTCTAAAATCTTTCTAGTAATGCAGTGCTAGATTCCAGTAGTATTGATGCTATTGCAAGATTAACTTTTAATTAATCTATTGTGTCAATATTGACTACAGCTACAGACTGTGTTAAAATTTTTTACCAACACATATCAGAAAAGGTTAAAAAAGAAACGATGGTTTTAGTTCCTGGCAATCTGGAAAATACATAAATAAAGAATTTTTTTTTTTTTATTAGTGTAGAGTAAGAATGCACAAAATGCAATTTCCCTGTCCCAATATTTATAGTGAACACTAAAGTAACACAACTATTGTGCCTCATAATAAATTTTGAATAAATTCTTATAATAAATTACTTCTACCCACTTGTAGATTATCAGTGTTAAGTAAAATCTATAATAAAAAACAGATTTCAAATATGCTTTGTGGAAAGCAATTTAGAGAAAAAGAAAACAAAAGAAGAAAAGAAAAACACTAAAAGATTAATCTAGATCTAAAATATTCTCTTACCAAGAAGTAAAATTGCTTTTTGTCAGGAGAAACTTTTCTTCATGAATATGGGAAAATAATTTCATACAATCTTGCCACAAAATTATCTGTAATCATAAGATCAGTGGTTTCTGAAAGAAAAAAAAATGTTTTAAGTGCTCAGAATATTATACTTAAAGGCAATATGAATTACTGTCTTACCCTCATGAGTATTGATTTGTATTCCACTGATGCACAAAGCAGAATAATGTTTAAGCAGTTATGACTCAGCACAAGGTCCCAAATCATTAAATGATTCAAAGGGCAACATATATCATTTATCATTATACATACCAATGCACCTAAGAATTACCATCTTAATTCTAATTCAGTATTATGAACATGGGGACATTATCATTGCATAGTTTACCTGAGATTCAAAGGTGTATTGTAAATATTTCTAGATATTCTCAGTCAGTATATTGTCATATATGTGAATATACCAGCTGAGGATCTGGTCCTCTTTTGTCCTTCATCCTCCTGGAGATAGCGCTGTAATCCTGTGTTTGTCTCAGTCTAAATAAGAGTATTCAAGTATGTGTAAAGTGTTTCATCTTTGTTTTATTTCTTTGATTGTTTTCCTGTTTACTAAGTTTGCAGGATCTTGGTGTGCATTTCTGTGGGCTGTTTTTTTTTATTATTTGTTTGTTTGTTTGTTTGTTTGTTTTTAATACATAAATACTTATATGTGTAACCATTAGGAAAAAAGCAAGTTAAACTTCTTTAAGAAGTATTTCAAGTATCTTTAAAAATGAAAGAGCTCTTAGGGTTTTTTTAGTTGTTTTTGTTTGTTTGCTTGTTTTTCGCTGCAGTACAGGCTACTTACTGATTAAGAACCTTTTTTGTTTTTAATTGAAAATAACCTTTGAGTTCTCCAGCTGGCTGTATCGCATGTGAACTAATTAAGTCTGCTACTGTATTTTACATAGAAAACCATAAATTCTTCAGATATCCCTCTTTTACAAAGAGGGCCAAGTGAGAAGATCCTTGCCCTCAAACAGAAAGTATCAGGAAGGCAGAGTTCAAGGCAGAGAAGTTTCTAGTATGAAACTCAGAGAAAATACCTATTTTCAGTAAAATCTTCCCTTCCTTCAGTTGTCTATATCCTAAATAATAGCCTTAACTGCTAATGTTGCACAGTTTGATTATTGCATTAAATACTATTCATGCTGTCTTTTCATGTACTCTAAAATATCTCAAAATAATGTAGGTCATTAATGATTTTATTTTCAATTTTTCTTCAGCTTGGCGTTAATGACTGACTAGATACAGATTTTTCATTTCATGTGTGTTTTTTCCCATCCCCCCTTGTATTTTATCAGTATTTTCATTTCTTTAACTGAATTTGGGGGGGGGGGGGGGGGGGGGGGGGGGGGGGGAATAAACTCCACCAACAAAAAAAAAGCGTAATTGAATACACATACAAATCTCTAATGGAAATCTCATGGTAAATCAGGAAGACGTTTTGGTCTAGTGATTATTCTCCAATAACATTGAGCAAGCTTTTGTCTGACTATGTAGAGCTGATTTTATGTCATATATATCAAAGTATCATTGCATGCTCTCATAAGGAAATACTCAAGGCCAAATATTTCTTCTATGTGTTCCAGTCTTAAGCCGATAAAAAAATGTTTCCACTATACTTGCTCTTGTACTTCCATACTTCCATAACATTCCTGGAATATTTTCTTTATTAGGAAAGATGGACGTATAGAGCCTTAAAGAGAGTTTCAGCTAAATGAGATCACAGTTTAGTGTAAACTATCTAAAAAATGAGGAAATCTATACTTTTTCCTAAACTTTCATTGAAAGAGCTTGAGCCACATAAAAGTGGTCATTAAATGAGAATCATGGTAGTTTAAATCATTCTATTAGGTGCTGTACCTACCTGTACCACCACCACCACCACCAACAACAACAAAAGATTGAGGAAAAAAAAAAAAACAGAAATAATTTTCCAGGCAGAACCATGTAAATTAATTATTTTTCTGCTTACTACCAGAACAGAAAGAACACACTTTTGATTTCTCCAATTATGAAAGAAATTAAAATACAGAAATATCCACATAAATGTTTTGCTATCAAAAGCAGTTTACAATTAATACAAGTATTCATTAAAAAATCTTAGAAATTAGATTTTTAAATTTTATTTTAGAAGGGATTTTCTTTTAGTCCCATATAATTTCATAATTTTATTACACAGTATTAATAAATGTCCTTTATATCAAATTATTTATGTTAAATTCTATTAAAGAGAAGGTAAAAAGCATACATTATTAAAAGAGAGACAGACAGACAAATAGAGACAGCAACAGTAACAGCAACAGAGACAGACAGAAACAGAGACAAAGAGATGTTATATGGTAGCATTTTAGGGGACTGACAATCTCAGGTCTAGAGCTGTTTTTTCTTGATGGAAAAAAAGGAAAGACCACGTTACATATTTCTGCCCACAGCGGAGGGGAGTACAGCATAGTAATTAGCTAACTGTGTACTTAACTTTTTTCACTTCTAATGTAAGTTCACTGTTAAGCTAGACAGATAGTTAAAACTTCTACAGCAAATCCCGTTTCCTTTTTAGTATCCCTCCCCAGTAAACCAACATATGCTGTTTTCCAAAATGGTCCCGTGTGTTGGCTTCTGGGTATATTTCTGGTTCCAGACGATGAAAGGAAGTGTTAATGAGAACAGCATTGATAGAAATAGTCTGTCTTCACATATTGAAACTTTTAATTAAATTGATTATACAATACATTATTTGTAATTTGTAATTGAGCTGTTCAGGACACTGGTTGGCAGAGTCCCCTGGGAGGCAGTTCTGAACGGCAGAGGAGTCCAAGAAGGCTGGGCACTCCTCAAGAAGGAAATCTTAATGGCTCAGGAGCTGTCTGTCCCCATGTGCCCAAAGACGAGCTGGCGTGGAAGATGACCAGCCTGGCAGAACAGAGAGTTGTGGCTAGAGCTTAGGAAAAAAAAAAAAATGTTTCTGATCTTTGGAAAAGAGGGTGGGCCACTCTGGAGGACTATAAGGATGTTATAAGGCAGTGCAGGGACAAAATAAGAAAGGCCAAAGCTCATCTGGAGCTCAATCTGGCTACTGCTGTTAAAGATAACAAAAAATGTTTTTATAAATACATTAACAGGAAAAGGAGGACTAAGGAGAATCTCCATCCTTTACTGGATGCAGGGGGAAACTTAATTACAAGAGATGAGGAAAAAGCTGAGGTGCTTAATGCCTTCTTTGCCTCAGTCTTTAGCAGCAAAACCAGTTGTTCTCTGGATACCCAGTACCCTGAGCTGGTGGAAGGGGATGGGGAGCAGAATGTGGCCCTCACTATCCATGAGGACATGGTTGGCGACATGCTACAGCACTTAGATGTACGCAAGTCGATGGGGCCAGATGGGATCCACCTGAAGGTACTGAGACAACTGGTGGAAGAACGGGCCTAGCCACTTTCCATCATTTATTGGCAGTCCTGGCTATCAGAGGAGGTCCCAGTAAACTGGTGGCTAGCAAACATGACGCCCATCTACAAGAAGGGCTGGAAGGTAGACCTGGGGAACTATAGGCCTGTTAGTTTGACCTCAGTGCCAGGGAAGCTCATGGAGCAGATTATCTGGAGTGTTATCACGTGGCACTTGCAGGGCAACCAGTCGATCAGGCCCAGTCAGCATGGGTTTATGAAAGGCAGGTCCTGCTTGAGGAACCTGATCTCCTTCTATGACAAAGTGACGCACCTGGTGGATGAGGGAAGGGCTGTGGATGTGGTCTACGTTGACTTCAGTATGGCTTTTGACACCATTTCCCACAACATTCTCCTCAAGAAACTGGCTGCTCTTGGCTTGGAGTGGCGTGCGCTTTGATGGGTTAAACACTGGCTGGGTAGCTGGGACCAAAGAGTTGTGGTGAATGGAGTTAAATCCAGTTGGAGGCCGGTTACTAGTAGAGTCCCCCAGGGCTCAGTATTATGGCCAGTTCTCTTTAATATCTTTATTGATGATCTGGATGAGGGGATCGAGTGCACGGTCAGTAAGTTTGCAGATGACACCAAGTTAGGTGCATGTGTCGATCTGCTTGAGGGTAGGAAGGCTCTGCAGGATGATCTGCATAGGCTGGACTGATGGGCTGCAGCCAACTGTATGAAGTTCAACAAGGCCAAGTGCTGGGCCTTGCACCTTGGGCACAACAACCCCAAGCAGCGCTACAGGCTGGGAGATGAGTGGTTAGAAAGCTGCCTGGCAGAGAAGGACCTGGGAGTATTGGTTGATAGTCGGCTGAATATGAGCCAGCAGTGTGCTCAGGTGGCCAAGAAGGCCTACACCATCCTGGCTTGTATAAGAAACAGAAAGGACATTGAGGTGCTCGAGCGAGTGCAGAGAAGGGCAATGAAGCTGGTGAGGGGTCTGGAGAACAAGTCTTACAAGGAGCAGCTGAGGGAGTTGAGATTGCTCAGCCTGGAGAACAGGAGGCTCAGGGGCAACCTTATCGCTCTCTATAGGTACCTTAAAGGAGGCTGTAGAGAGGTAGGGCTTGGTCTATTCTCCTACGTGCCTGGTGACAGGACGAGGGGGAATGGGCTAAAGTTGCGCCAGGGTAGGTTTAGGTTGGATAGTAGGAGGAACGTCTTTACTGAAAGGGTTGTTAGGCATTGGAATGGGCTGCCCAGGGAAGTGGTTGAGTCACCATCCCTGGAGGTCTTCAAAAGACGTTTAGATGTAGTGCTTTGTGATATGCTTTAGTGAAGGACTTGTTAGTGTTAGGTCAGAGGCTGGAGTAGGTGATCTTGGAGGTCTCTTCCAACCTAGATGATTTTGTGATTCAGTGATTCTGATTCTGTAATACATTGTGAGATGTCAAACTCATTTGGTTAGAAGAAAAAAGGTACATTAGAAATGAAGAAAACAATCCTCAACTAACTAAATACATTGTATTTGGGCTACTAGAAGATGTAATTTATTAAGGGTTAGTCTGTTATTACCTGTTCCTGCTTGAAATGGGGAACAGAAGAGTTACTGATGATCATCAAGATTACAACAGTTAATAGGTGGACAGAATGATGTAGAAAACTGGAAAAGTGTAGGCACTGATTTTCACTGTCTAAGGTAATATAGGCATTACATATTGTGCTAAAAAGTAATAATCCTGACTGATAAGATAATGTGGGAGTAAAACTCAGAAAAATGCTTCTACATCTCATTTACTTTGTTCAAAACCGGAATTTACACCCGTAATTAACGTTAGCTATCACCGCAAAAGAAATTTCAAGAGTTACTCTATATAACAGCTAAAGTAAACTTAATTTAAAGCTGAACTGTAAATCTGTGATACCATGAATGCAATGATATACCAAATCATTTGGTTTGTAGTTTATCTCCCCTGGAAAGAGAAAATTAGAGCTATAATTCTTCTTCATCAAAGCTGAAGTTTTAAGGACTTTTAGTTTAAAAATAAAATGAAATTAAAAGGGCTATCTTTCATATTTAAAATACAAAACCAAAATAACTCTGAAGATAGTAAGTCAAAACTGAACAAAATTGAATTCCTACAATTTCCTACCCTCGGGATCCACCCGAGGGTACTGAGCGAACTGGCGGAGGAGCTGGCCAAGCCGCTTTCCATCATTTATTGGCAGTCCTGGCTATCAGGAGAGGTCCCAGTCAACTGGCGGCTAGCAAATGTGACGCCCATCTACAAGAAGGGCCGGAGGGTAGACCCGGGGAACTATAGGCCTGTTAGTTTGACCTCAGTGCCAGGGAAGCTCATGGAGCAGATTATCTTGAATGTCGTCACACGGCACCTGCAGGGCAACCAGGCGATCAGGCCCAGTCAGCATGGGTTTATGAAAGGTAGGTCCTGCTTGACGAACCTGATCTCCTTCTATGACCAAGTGACGCACCTGGTGGATGAGGGGAAGGCTGTGGATGTGATCTACCTTGACTTCAGTAAGGCTTTTGACACCGTTTCCCACAACATTCTCCTCAAGAAACTGGCTGCTTGTAGCTTGGACTGGCGTACGCTTCGTTGGGTTAAAAACTGGCTGGATGGCCGGGCCCAAAGAGTTGTGGTGAATGGAGTTAAATCCAGTTGGAGGCCGGTTACTAGTAGAGTCCCCCAGGGCTCAGTGCTGGGGCCGGTCCTCTTTAATATCTTTATCGATGACCTGGACGAGGGGATCGAGTGCACCCTCAGTAAGTTTGCAGATGACTCCAAGTTAGGTGCGTGTGTCGATCTGCTTGAGGATAGGAAGGCTCTGCAGGAGGATCTGGATAGGCTGGACCGATGGGCTGAGGCCAACTGTATGAAGTTCAACAAGGCCTAGTGCCGGGCCCTGCACCTGGGGCGCAACAACACCGAGCAGCGCTACAGGCTGGGAGATGAGTGGTTGGAAAGCTGCCTGGCCGAGAAGGACCTGGGAGTACTGGTTGATAGGCAGCTGAATATGAGCCAGCAGTGTGCTCAGGTGGCCAAGAAGGCCTACATCATCCTGGCTTGTATAAGAAGCAGCATGGCCAGCAGGTCTAGGGAGGTGATTGTCCCCCTGTACTCGGCTCTAGTGAGGCCACACCTCGAGTACTGTGTTCAGTTTTGGGCCCCTCGCTACAAGAAGGACATGGAGGTGCTCAAGAGAGTCCAGAGAAGGGCAACGTAGCTGGTGAGGGGTCTGGAGAACAAGTCTTACAAGGAGCGGCTGAGGGAGCTGAGATTGTTCAGCCTGGAGAACAGGAGGCTCAGGGGAGACCTCATCGCTCTCTATAGGTACCTTAAAGAAGGCTGTAGAGAGGTAGGGCTTGGTCTATTCTCCCACGTGCCTGGTGATAGGACGAGGTGGAATGGGCTAAAGTTGCGCCAGGGGAGGTTTAGGTTGGATATTAGGAAGAACTTCTTTACTGAAAGGGTTGTTAGGCATTAGAATGGGCTGCCCAGGGAAGTGCTTGAGTCGCCATCCCTGGAGGTCTTTAAAAGACGTTTAGATGTAGTCCTTAGTGATATGGTTTAGTGGAGGACTTGTTAGTGTTAGGACAGAGGTTGGACTAGATGATCTTGGAGGTCTCTTCCAACCTAGACGATTCTGTGATTCTGTGATTCTGTGATTCTGTGATTTTCTTTCATGTTAATGATAGATAGATAGATGACAAGATATATATATATAGACATAGATAATATAGATAGATTATAGAGATAGATATATAGATAGACAATATAAATATAGTTGTAGATTATAGATACAGATATAGATAGATAGATATAGATATAAATAGATGATGACATAGATAGATAGATAGATCATAGAATTATTTAGGTTGGAAATACCCAGAAGATCATCAAGTCCAACCAACATGAAGCATTACCAAGTTCATTACTAAACCTTGTTCCTAAGTGCCACATCCACATGTCTCAAATACCTATAGGAATGGCAACTCTATCACTTCCCTGGGTAGCCTGTTCCAGTTTCTAACCACTGTTTCCATGAAGAAACTCTTCCTGACATCTAATCATAACCTCCCCTGATGTAGGTAGCTTCCCTGCATCCAATCACTTGTTACCAGAGAAAGGAGACTGACACCCACCTCACTGAGACCTCCTTTTAGGCAGTTTTAGACAGCAATGCAGTCTTCTTTCGGCCTCCTTTTCTCAAGACAAAATTGCTCCAGTTCTCTCAGCAACTCATCACATCTTGTTTTCTAGTCACTTCACCAGCTCTGTTGCTCTAGTCACTTCACCAGCTCTGTTGCTCATCTCTGAATGTGTTCCAGCTCCTCGATGTCCTTCATGTAGTGAGGGACCCAAAACTGAACACAGTACTTGAGATGCAGTCTCACCAATGTCATGTACAAAGGGACTTCACTTCCCTGTCCCTGTGGGCTCATGGTTTCTGATGCAGGCCAGGATGCTGTTGGCCTTCTTGGCCACCTCGGCACACTGACAACTCATGTTCAGCCAGCTGACAACCAGCACCCCCAGGTCCTTTTCCAACCGCTCTTCCACAAGTCTATACCACTGCAAGGGCTTGTTATGACCCAAGTGCAGGACCCAGCACTTAGTCTTGTTGAATGCCTTACAAATGAACATGGCCTCTTGACCCAGCTTATCCAGATCCCTCTGCAGAGACATCCTACCTTCAAGCATGTCAACACTCCTGCACAACTTGGTGTTGTCTGCAGACTTATGGACGGTGCATTCAATCCCCACATCAAGATTGTTAATAAAAAATGTTAAACAAAACTGGCCCCAGTACTGAGCCCTGGGAAACACCACTTGTGTCAGACTGGCAAACAGATTTAACTCCATTCACAACACTTTGAGATTGGCCATTCAGTCATTTTTTTTGCCCAGTGAACAGTAAATCCGTTCAAGCCATGAGCAGCCAGTTTCTCCAGGAGGATGTTGTGGGACAGTACCAAATGCTCTGCTAAAGTCTAAGTAGACAACATGCACATCACAGAGATGATATAGATATATAAAGTTCTGTCTGATTTTTGTCTTAAGTTCTACCTCACATCTATAATGACTGGGTCACTTCATATTTGTAATGACTGGGACTTAATAACTTTGAATACACATTACATAATTCACATTCCTAGAAAGATCAAAGAAAGGCTCCAGGTTTGTCAATTTCAGTCAAATTCAAGGTCTTTTTGAAAGACTTGCAGACATAAAATTACAAAAAGAAATAGTAATGATTTTATACTATATATAAAGGAAAATATACATTATAATTTTAACTTAAGTACAATGGACTGCTAATTTGGAACTCAAGAAGGAGATGAACAAACCATGTGAATGATTGGCTGTGAGGCTGGTGCCATGCTCTAGGTTTTGGGTGCTATGGTCTTGGATGCACTTTTGAGAGACAGGGTATACTGATACCAGATGGGGAGCAGCTGACCAGGTGGGAAAGAGTGTTCTGGTCAGTAAGCTGTCTGTGCTAATCATGAAGACTTTAAACTAGATGCGGCTGGTGAAGGGGATTCAACTCTGAGTGAAGAAAGCATACCTAAGAACATTGTCACTCTAAGAAACAACAGGGAAATACTTGGGAATGTCCCAAAGCCATCAGGAGGGGTTCTTCTGGAAAAGTGATGTGATTGATAGCCCAGACAAAATGCCTCTACGGCAACGCACACAGCATGGGACACAGAAGGACTTGGGAACCATGGTGCAATTAGACAAATATGACCTGATTGTTATCACGGAAATGTGGTGGGATGGATCACTCAACTAGAACACTGGAACAGAAGGCTACAAACTCTTCAGAAGAGACATACAGGGAAGGAAGGAACGGGGCATTGCCCTCTACTTCAGGGAAGGCATTCATTGTGAAGAGATGCCTCAGAAACAGCCACAGACAGGTTAAGAGCTTGTGGGTGAGAGTTAAGGACCACACCAAGAAAAGACACCTTGTGGTCGGGGTCTACTACAGGCTACCCGATCAAGGGGAACCTGTGGATGAGGCCATCTGGCTTCCACTACAATCACGCTCGCACACTCTCATCCTGATGATGGACTTCAACCACCCAGATGTCTACTGGGAAAGCCATGTGGCAGGCAGTAAGCAATCCAGAACACATCCTTGGGTGTGTTGAGGATAACTTTCTGGTCGAGGTATTAGACAAACCAACCAGAGGAGAAATGTTCCTTGACCTAGTGCTCACCAATGCAGATGAATTCGTCGGGGGTCAAGATTGGAGGAAATCTTGGCTGCAGTGATCATGCCCTGGTTGAGTTAGTGATCTCAAAGAATATGGGCCTGGCAAAGAACAAAGTCAGGATCCTGAGCTTCCAAAGAGCAAACTTCCAGCTATTTGATCTTAATTTTATGTATTTTCTTGGGTACAAACATTACTTTTTTTTTTTTTTTTTTTTTCTCAGAATTTCCACTTACAGGTTTTTAAGTTTCTACATATATATATATATACATATATATATATATATAAGTATATATATATTAATGTGGCTGCTGTTGAAGAGTGTGGGAATGAAGAGTGTTGAATGTGGGATTTTTTTCTTTGCAGTATGTGGGAAATTTATTTTAAATTGTATATCTTCAATTGTACTCATACTTACAGAAGCCATCCCATAAGTCAGGTGAAGGGTATGTTGGCACATAGAGCATATGTAGAGTTGTGGTTACAATAAATCAAAATCAGAGCCTGAAAATCAAAAACATTTATACGAGTTTTTTTCTTAGATGGCACATGCTCCTGAAAATGCATTCAGTATAGAAATATAAATATGCTGGGCTTGACGTTAGAATCAGTAGTTTGATAATGTTTCAAACTAACATTAGATTATGTGCTCTAGTAAAGAGAAGGAACAAACTGGAAAAAAAATAAAAAAAGAATATTATCCACATGTACACTTAACACACACTTTTCAACGATTACTTTGTCCATTAGTCATTTCAATGCAATGCTACAAGCTCTACCTTTTATTTCCAGTGAGATGGACACACGCACTTTTAAAGAAAAGTGCCCTTATGCTGATTACGGTTATAAAACTATTATCTTACTCTCTTACATGTTCTGTTCAGTAAGATTCATGGTTGATAAATGTCATAATGTTGATTTCAGTTTATGAATATTAAGGTCTTCTAATTTAGTTTTAATTGGTGCTCCTAAAAAATCGCAACACATCACATATCCCCTAGAATAATATATTCTATGTGAAGGTAATTATGTTAATGGATTTGTTTTAGCATGAAGTCTACACATCTCTACCAGCTTCTCATTTTCAACAGTACACATTGAATTACGATCACCATTTGCCTAACTATTATTGAACTTTATGGGATTTACCTTCTTGTTCTAATACACTGTGTGGTAGAATTCTAGAAAGAAGGGCATTTAATCACTTTTAATCACATTAAAAGGTGACAATTGGGAAGTAAGGACTGATGAAAAGGCCTCATTTGTTTTGCTCTTTTCTTGCTTGTGAAGACAAAGTTGGAATTAAATTTTCCTTTCAGTAAGAACTGACAGTGAAATAGTAAACCTTGTAAGTCTTCATCATCATTTCATTTTTGGTTTAGGAGGTTGATACCAGGCACACCTTGATTCAAGTTCTCCACAACATCCTGTTTGGAACTGGAGGGGATTAAAAATCATTATTATACCTGGATTACATGCATAATAGTCACCTGACAAGATATTTTAGGAGAAGATGTTTTTTTGGTTCCACAATACAAACTGATACCAGTGGAGATATATAGGGAAAGAATTAAAATTCCTGGTAGCAGGAGTTATCAACAGCAAAACAAACAGTAATCCATAAAACTTCACTTGTCTTTCTCTTTTTATTTCTTCCATCAGGGTTTTGGGATATTTTTTAATATAAAAATGAATCTTTTAACTTTCATTCTGTTATTGTTCTGTTTACACTCAATTTCCACTAACACTGAAAGACAGCATAAACAATATTGAAAACCATGTGTTGATTTCTAGAGCAGACAACCATTTTTGAGAGTGTGCATGTGATCATTCCAGTAGCTAGCTGTAAGCAGCTAAACTCTTGTTGACTCAAAGACGTTTACATATATAGCAACAAGAAAGCAAGGAGCAGAAAAAATATTTGGATGATTATTTTTTTTTTCAAATTATTTTTCCAGCAGAATTTAGTAAAAAAATAAATAAAATTAGAGAACAGAGGTGAGTAGTTCTGATCAGTGTAACAAAGAATCATAGAAACATTAAGGTTGGAAAAGACCTCCAAGATCATCTGGTCCAACCATCATCCTGCTACCAATGTCACCCACTAAACCATGTCCCTACACACCAGGTCCAACCTTTCCTTGAACACAGAATCACTGAATCACAGAACCATCTAGGTTGGAAGAGACCTCCAAGATCACCTACTCCAGCCTCTGACCTAACACTAACAAGTCCTCCACTAAAGCATATCACTAAGGACTACATCTAAACGTCTTTTAAAGACCTCCAGGGATGGTGACTCCACCACTTCCCTGGGCAGCCCATTCTAATGCCTAACAACCCTTTCAGTAAAGAAGTTCTTCCTAATATCCAACCTAAACCTCCCCTGGCGCAACTTTAGCCCATTCCACCTCGTCCTATCACCAGGCACGTGGGAGAATAGACCAAGCCCTACCTCTCTACAGCCTCCTTTAAGGTACCTATAGAGAGCGATGAGGTCTCCCCTGAGCCTCCTGTTCTCCAGGCTGAACAGTCCCAGCTCCCTCAGCTGCTCCTTGTAAGACTTGTTCTCCAGACCCCACACCAGCTTCATTGCCCTTCTCTGGACTCGCTCGAGCACCTCGATGTCCTTCTTGTAGCGAGGGGCCCAAAACTGAACACAGTACTCGAGGTACGGCCTCACCAGAGCCGAGTACAGGGGGACAATCACTTCCCTAGTCCTTCTGGCCACACTGTTTCTCCTACAAGCTAGGAAGCTGTTGGCCTTCTTGGCCACCTGAGCACACTGCTGGCTCATATTCAGCCGATTGTCAACCAATACTCCCAGGTCCTTCTCTGCCAGGCAGCTTTCTAACCACTCATCTCCCAGCCTGTAGGTCTGCTTGGGGTTGTTGCGCCCCAGGTGCAGGGCCCGGCACTTGGCCTTGTTGAACTTCATACAGTTGGCCTCAGCCCATCGCTCCAGCCTATGCAGATCATCCTGCAGAGCCTTCCTATCCTTGAGCAGATCGATACACGCACCTCACTTGGTGTCGTCTGTAAACTTACTGACGGTGCACTGGACGCCCTCATCCAGATCATTGATAAAGATATTAAAGAGAACTGGCCATAATACTGAGCCCTGGGGCACTCCAGTAGTGACCAGCCTCTGACTGGATTTAACTCCATTCACCACAACTCTTTGGTCCCAACTCCCCAGTCAGATTCTAACCCAATGAAGCGTACACCAGTCAATACAGTTTGCGTATTCTCTCAGCTCTCAACTACAGCCTGCACCTCCCTACTTTCCTAAGTATCTAGACATCGCCAACCAAAAAGAAGCCTAAAGAAGTCTTCCTTAAAAATTATACAACAGGAAGGAAATAGTGAAAGTGAAAGCTGACATCAGACCATAGGTTAAATCTGCCCTAGAACTGAAAAACACACAATGGCATTGCCAACAGTTTATAGGTGGTATACTTTAAATATTCTCTAAAACGTTAGTAACTAAAGAAGTACATGTTAACTACTTTTGTCAATTTCATATTATATTATACTAGACAAAAGCAATTTCTCTTCAGATTATTTTAAGATGATCTCTAATGTCGCTTACATAGGAATTCAAATGTGCAGGAGTATTCCTTGAAGAGGATTTTTAAAAGGGATTTAATTAACTGAACAAAAAAAAAAAAAAAAAAAAAAAAAAAGGCCTTCCACTGAAGATATTTAAAATGTGATTGCTAGGAAGCTGCCCTTTTATTTTGTGTCATATTTTCTCTCAAGTCTACTAAGAATAATGGCCACTTGTATCTCTAATGAGCATTGTAACAGTTTACCTTTCTATGTGACTTCTTTTAAAACATTTTCTTTATTCTATAAAATGTTAACTTTTACACTGAGCTAAATTCCTTTAGAAATTGTAATTTTAACATAGGAATGAATATGTGCAATTAAACCATCTAAAGCCAAAAATGTCCATGTGTAGGTGTACTAGCAGATAATTTGGTATCTTAAACTAAAGAAAACAAAACTTCTATCAACAGCTGATGTCAAATTAATAGGAGGAGGAATTGTCACACATTTTATAAATGAAATAGTTTTATAATAGTAATAAAATATGGAACTTTCAATATCCTAGTGTTTTGTTTCACTAGAAATTATTTAATTTTGCAATGTATGAAATAATTCATATATTGGATTTGGCTATCATGAACTTAAAATAACGATATTAATATCTTAGACCTACTTTTGATTTGTGCTTCTTTCATTCAAGCTTCATAGTTAGTCAAGATTGTACAAGAAAATCTGAAAATTAGTGAAAATAAGTGAAACTCATTATTGTTGTTGGACCTGGTATATTTGCAAGGGCAGATTTCCCTCTACCTTATATATACATTGATTCTCTATTTCCATTTTAGGGGATATTTTTCAAACAGAAAGTGGAGAAAATTAAGACATGAAATAAAAACAGAGAACAAATTTCAAGATTTATTTCCTAGGCATTTCAAAAGAAACTGCTGACTGAACTACCACACACATGACATAAACAGGATTAGTTCTGTGGCGTAGTATAATTTTAAGTAGTACCATTGCAAAGTCCTCCTTGATAACTACACTTTTGTAGAATTATCCATACGGAAATGCTGTGATGAACTTCTCATACCACCATAAATTTTTTAATTATTCTCATTGTTTAGTGTTCCAAAACTTCTTTGTAGGAAATTACGTTCAGACAAATCTACCATACAGTGCTGTTCCTTGAAGTCTACTCAAACCACAGTTGGTAGTAACAACTCTCTAAGTCAGATAATCTTTTTGTCTTGGGCACATACTCAGGAAATGCAAAATATCTGACTGAAGAACTTGTTCTATTGCCCTGCTCTCAGCTCTAGTGCTATATTTGCAACTGCTGTAGTGCAAACTCACAAGTACTTCCTCCAAATCTCTTATCCAATCTGTTTCAGAACTACAGTCTCAATGAATTCAAATGCATAAGACACCGATTCCTGGAACGTAACATATATTTACCCATACTTCTTCAGCTCATAACAGAAGAGGAACTTCTAAATGCATTAGCTAAATCATGTGCCATTTTGATAGTAAATGTTTACTTTCAATTTGTTAGCACCTGTTGATGTAAAAATGAGATATGACAAAAGTCAATTAAAGGCTTTCTGAGCACAATAGTTGAGAAATATTTACACACTTTTCCCAAATATGTAATTAGGTATTCAGATGAAGTTAGGGTGAAGACTGCTCTGAATTGTTGTCAATACGTTGAATATTTCTACCTAATCTTAAAAATCTCTGTGGTCATTCAGCCACCGTTCTCAGATAGCATCAGATGGTACTGTAGTTTAGAGTCTTAATTAGTGATTTTCCTCCACGGAAAATGACCATGTCTCACAAATAGAAACACTGTTTCCAAAATATTCGAAATATTTATTTTCATTGTATGTTATTTCTGTATTTATTTGTTTATTTGATTTATTTAATCTGCAATTCACTGAAAGGAACAAAAAAAAAAAAAAAAAAGACAAAAAAGGGCAATGATTTGGCCGATTTGGATTGGGTAGGCAGCTAAGTTCCACCTCAGCTGCTCTCTCACTCCCCCTCCTCAAAGGGAAAGGGGGAGAAAACACAATGCAAACGGCTCAAGGGTTGAGATAAGGATGGGGAGATCGCTCAACAATTATCATTAAGGGCAAAACAGAGTAGGGAGATAGTAAGATTTAATGCCTGTTACTGACAAGCTAGAGAAGTGAGAAACGAAGGAAAAAAACCAAAAACACCTTCCCCCTATCCACCCTTTTCCACCTCCTTCCCCTGAGCGACACAGGGGAATGAGGGAGTGGGGCTGAAGTCAGTCCCTGACGCTTCATCTCCACTGCTCCTTCACAGTCCCTCTCTGCCCCTGCTCCACGTGGGGTCCCTCCCACGGGATGCTGTCCTTCCCGAACTGAGCCTGCAGGGTCTGCCCACAGGCAGCAGCTCTTCAGGAACTGCTCCCACATGGCTCCATACCACGGAGTCCATCCATCCCCCAGGAGCAAACTGCTCCAGCACGGGTCCCCCACGGGCGGCAGCTCCGCCCTAGACCCCCTGCTCCTGCGTGGGCTCCTCTCCACAGGCTGCAGCTCCGGCCCAGGGCCTGCTGCTGTGGGGTCTCTCCATGGACCGCAGCCTCCTCCAGGCCACATCCACCTGCTCCACTGAGGGCTCCTCCACAGGCTGCAGCTTGGAGATCTGCTCCATGTGGGACCCATGGGCTGCAGGGGGACAGTCTGCTCCACCAGGGGCCTCTCCACAGGCCGCAGGGGAACTGCTGCTGGTGCCTGGAGCACCTCCTGCCCTCCTGCTGCACTCACCTTGGCACCTGCAAGGCTGTTTCTCACTCCTCTCTCTCTCCCAGCTGGTGTTCCCCAGCAGTTTTCTTCCCTGTCTTAAATAATGTTCTCACTGAGGTGCAAACAATGTCTCTTATTGGACCAGCTCTGGACAGCGGCGGGGCCGTTATCTAGCATGGGGTTGCTTCTGGATTCTTCTCACATAAGCCACCCCTGCAGGCCCCTGCTACCAAAACCTAGTCACGTAAACCCACTACAAATGTGTAGTGCTGTTGCACTTTTTTGTGAGAAGTTACTTGTCTCAAACTCAAAAAAGTACTATTCAAATATGGTAGTAATAAAATAAGAAAAATCCTAGCTTTCTTCCATGCTTGGTTTCATACTAATTGCAAGGTTTGGAACAGGTCGTATATTAGCCTACAGCTGTTTCCCTACCTTACAGCTGAAGCTCACCTTCTGGAATTGCCTTATGAAATTGCTTATAATTAGCTCTTTATCATTGACTATTGACACTGTTGTCAACTCCTTTGTTGTAGTTTTCTTTCCTCAATTTTAGGTTATTCTTTTTCCTCTTCCTCCTTCTCTCTTTCCACAGGGTGCCTCAGAATGTCACTCAATTGGGATGAAAGCAGAAATAGTTATATGACCATTTTAATGACTGTTTTAAATCATTTCTGTTTAACACAGCACTCTCGAATACACAAATGTCTTTGACTAGAAGAATCTGCAAATATAGAAGAATCTACAAATAAGAATCAAAAATGTCCTTTTGCAGAGTTACAATGAATCTGAAGAATTTTTTGTTAATAAGATTACTTTCTCCAACAGATAACACAGACACACACAAATAAAATAAAATAAAATAAAATAAAATAATAAAATAAAATAAAATAAAATAAAATAAAATAAAATAAAATAAAATAAATAAAATAAAATAAAATAAAAACAAGCACAACTATTGTAATGCTGTGTAATGAAGTAACCAGGACAGAAGAAAGAAGCTACAACTTGCTAAATCATTTCCCTTTTCTCAAGCATTATGACTAAACTACAGTAAACCCTCTATTGCTTGGATACGCCCCAGAATTAGAGGCCAAGATAAAGTCTATTTGAACATGCAATTCAGAATCTCTTAGCCAAATGGCAGTGCGTTACCTCCTCAGTAATGAACTATCCTTTGGCTCTGTAATACGAGAAAATATTTTAAATCTGGTTCTTGAGAAAAGACTGTAGGAATTTTTACTTCTACATTCAATCATCTATAATACTTTTGATTTTTGCAGAGGACAGTTAGTATAATATTTCTGTAGCACTGCCAGTGTGTTAGCTGATGCTGATGAAAAATGGAAGGAGAGGAAAAGGGTGTGCATTCCAAAACAGAGAAACTGACAGTAAAAAGCAAAAATAAAATTAAAATAAATAAATAAATAAATAAAATAAAAAAGGTTATTATGGAAAGGGAAATGATTGTAAGATGATTGTGTGTCATGAATAGAATGTGAAAATAAAATTTAATGTTCATTTGAAGGGACCTTGCCCTTGTCTTCTCCTAATTATTAAAAAACATGGATTAAAATAAATTTGTTGGTGTTCATATGTAGCATCAGTTAAGACTTCTCTATATTCACACTGACCTGTGCTAATAAAATATATGCTTATATCACTTCATGCCTATTGATAGCATCCTTTTTTATGGTTGGGTGTCAGGGAGGGGAAATTAATTCAATGTTTTATATGTGTTTTCTGTTTCTTTGCCTCTTTTAGTATGTGTTTTCTGTTTATTCTTTATATATATGTATGTATATATATCTTTTAGACTTTATTGGTGTGACTATTTCTGTCCATATAGATCACAAACTCATATAGTCTTGAGAAAATGACTAAAATAACTGATTACAAGTATACAAAACAAAAACTAGCTACATATATGAAACCTAAGTATTCTCATTGTTTTCAGCAATGAAGTGCAATATGATAAACAGACAACCCAGTATGTAAATCTAAGCATACATCTATTTTCTTTGTCAAGACAGGGTCCCGATAATGTCCTTTGATGGAAACTGTTGTCACAATCCTCCTTTGGCATGTATTCATGGAAAAGAAAAAAGAAAAAAAAAAGTATTCTTAATATACCTTATGTGTTTTGCACTTTAAAATGTCTTAAAGTACCTCCATCTGCACTATTTTATACATGAAATAATATTTCATACATGCATGCTTACTCTTGCTTATTTATTCTCTCGGACTGAATAAAGTAAAAATTACGTCTGTTAAGAGAGGGAAAAAAAAAAAAAAAAAAGACATTTAAACCAACAAGATGTTGTATGACCACAGTTATTTCCCCTATAATAAGTGCATTAGTTAGTTGTGTGTGAAAAACAAAACAAAAAAGGCATCATCTTGAAGGTTTATTGTTATAAATGTATATACTGTGACTGAATTTCAACCAGTAGTGCTTTATGTGAAGAATGAATTAGTTCCATAGTTCCGTTATTATATATTCAACTAACATTGTAAGTCAAATGAAAAGAATTTGTATTTACAATTTATTTTACATTGTTGTTTGCATACACATGATGTGGGAAAATTAAAAATCATTCAGCCGAATAGTGCTCTCTGTGTGAATGAACTAGAAGAAATGTAACTGTTTTGTTGGGTTTGGGGGTCTTTTTTGTTTATAAAATCTTAGAGAGGTCTCATTTAACAAGTAAGATAGCTTAGTCATGTCTCAAGTGCCAAGTTTTCGTGACAGAAGAAGGATCTAACAAAAAGGCCATTAGCTAAACTGAATCTTTGTGTTGTAGGCAGCTTGCTTTTGCTTTTTTCAGTCTGAACTTTGAAAATCTTGCCTTGAGCTGCATTTTGCAATTCATGTAAATGGTTTATAGCTGTGCTCACACTGCAGTCTTTCCAGGCAGCAGCACGTGTGTGAAAGTTTGTGTATGTATAGTTGTGGGGGAGCATTTCAAGAAAATCCTTCCATTTACAAGTAAATTTTGGTCAACAGGTTCTATCAGATTTAGTATTTTCACTGTGATTTTTTTTATAACAGAGAAAGTCTGATTAACCTTCTATGTACCTCTGGGTAAACTTTCAAAGATGAATATTTAATCTTTATCCACAATATGCAAAAATAGAAAGATGTACACCCAGCATAGAAGCATATTCTTCTGCATTGTTCCAAAGCAGTTCCCTTCCAAATCATGGCCGTGTGATATTGAGAAACTCTTATTTCACAGTTTTCATTTTTGAAGAAACATATTATTTGATTTCTTGAAACAATAAACTTACAGACAGTTGACAGAAGAGAAAGTTTTTCAGACATACATTTTTGGATAGCTAACTCCCATAAAATGTAAAAACAGTCACATCAGACTACTCAATTAAACTTAGCAGGTTTGTTAAGATGGGTTACAAATCCTCTCTCTTTCATAAATGAAAACAATCTGTAGATTATTCAAAATCAAGTTAAATGAAGAAGCTGTGTTTCTATACATCTCGTCCTGAAGAAACCAGGTGTTAACCAACTCTTTATAGGTCAAAACCTGGGGTGACATATGGTACAGTGGGAAGACGACACTCACCTATTGTGGCAGTAGTGTTACCACTTTGCTATATGAAGTCAGACAAAACACACCACATTTCTAGTCCCAGACCTGAAGCCCCATGGGTCTCATAAAAAACATGGAATGGAAGTCATCTTGAGGAGATAGACAGGAGAATAGGAAAAGACAAAACTTCACATTTTCCTTTTCTTTTCTAGCACATCCCATATGCAATTGAAAGACAGGTTCATACATATATATATATACATATAGATATATATATCGCTCATATTCCTATATATAAGCAATACTACTACAACCATGGCAAAGAAAAGGAGATCAGACTATTTTATCACAAGTTTGATTTGAATTTTAAAAAGTATTTGAATACCTCATTCTCTGTGAAACTCTGACCCTGATCATTATCCCAGCAATAGGTGAAGATGAAAACTAATGTCCTCAATACAAAATCCAAGAAGTTCCTGAACCTGAAAGTACTTTTCAGCAGTTAACTGGAATATGATTAAATCTTTATGTTAGGTTAAATGGTGAACAATTCTCCATATTTTTAAGGGAACTTTTACATCAACAAAGATAACAAAGAGATTGAAAGGCTTGATTGGCAAACACAAAATTAAACACATATTTCTGGTGTATTATATAAAATCATTTACAATGAAAAAATAAATTACACTAATTATTAGCATTATATTAAATAAACTCTTAAAGACTGTTCATATTTAATATATTATTATATCATTTTTTACAGAAATTCATATTTGCTGTATATATTTTTGCATTCAATAGCAACTGCTCGTGTAAAATGATATTTCTGTAGACAAATGGTGTTGTGCTAGCTTTGGTTGATGATATAATTTTAGTTTTCCCTTTACTCAGAGAACCTTATTTTGATATATAAAGAGATAAGAACAGATCTTACTTGTTAAGAGTATGTTAGCTATACATTACGAGTACATCATGCAGAAGTGTTATTATCATCCTTTACTTGATTTATTCCAAAATATTTACTCGTTCTTTCAGAACTCTGACAAAAAGTGAAATTAACTATTTAGAAAAGTAGTTGGCTATTAAAAAACAGATAGTTAACTTTTTAACTATTACCTTTTAACAGTTGCTAATTATTGAGATTTTGGAATATATTCTCTCCAATATTATTAACAGACAGCTGGGGAAAGGATAACTGTTTCTCCATTTTTTTTGAACAGCTGTTCCTACAGTACATATAAGTAACTACAACCCTTCTAAGGGTGCTGTTCTGCTATCATTGAAAACTTATCGTTTTGAAATTGTTTTTCTCCTCCTAGTAACAGTTGGATAAATTAGGATATTACAAAAGCCATCCAAGTTTTTGGTCCTATTTAGCACCGCTGTCTGAGATCATGGTGCTGAGCTGGCAATGGCCAGGATAATAACGGAAGACTTTAATTCTGAATCATTTAAAAATACTTTTTATCTAAGAAAACTTTTTATTATCATGCCCTGTAAGCCACATTTACACTACCAGAAGTCAAAATTTACCTGAAGCTGAATTTGCTTTAGCATGACAGTGTATAGTTGACTGCAAATTATTAATGTCAGGCTGCCAAACAATGCAAAAGGTTATTATTATTATTATTATTATTATCATCATTTTTTACTATGATGTACACATGTGATGAAGCTAAGATTGTCGTGTTAAAGCCCATTAACCGATATGGGTCCAGTTGAATTCAGAATACTGAACCATGACAGTCACAGATTCACCAGTAACATAATACGCCTCACTCTAGTCACGTTCAATGAGAAATATCATGGCTAGGAACAATGCAATTAAGTGCTATTTATTACAGCAACAGGTACACAGGCTCTTTGGATTGCTGGCGATAAATTTCTGCAAAAGCAAGCTAACATGCATGAAATACACAGGTACACAGCCTGGCTATTAATGTATTAAAAAGGCACAAAGACTCTATAGAGATTTCTAAGTTTCCCAGGGAGGCACTTGATATAACCAAATGTTCAAATCTTACCCAAAGGTATCCCAGTGTGGGAGGGAAGAGAGACTCAGCCCGTGAACTGATCCTAGAAGTCACAATGGTATCTTCCCTCACATTCCATCTCTCCTAAGCCAATTTATATTATTTTCTATCTTTTAGGTGGAGCTTGAGTGACTCTAGTCATGTGTATCTTGGTCATGATTGGTGAAAAGTTTTCTCACTTTCGTTTAATGTATAGGCTCCAAGAAATTCAGAGTGCATGCTCAGTGAGGGATGGTTGTACCTTGGAAGTGGGTAACTTTTGGGATGGAAGTGTGTTTTGGTATTATAATGATATTCTAACAAGCAAAAGTTCACTAGAGTACAGCATTTTGTCAGAAACATGACAGGTCATTGGCTCAGGGTAGCAAATGTGCAGCTTATTGGTCTCTGTGTGCACAATTAAAATCAAGTTCCCATCTTGTCACAGAGTCTAGCCATGGTGTCCCCACTCCATCCTCCACTCCATACCATTCCTTAGAGTCAGCACACCAGCTTCCCCTAGTGCATTAGCATCTAAGTTTGGAGGCCTAGGGAATGCTTAAGTAGTGCAGCTACACTCCACCCTGAAAGCTTCTTCAATGTTGTATATTTTCTTTAAAATGCAAATATTAGTTTGATTTTCCTAGGCACCTTAGGCAATTATTCCACAAAGATAAATTCTTCTTCTTTCTGTTCAATGGTTTCTTTGGCTCTAGATCACCAACTATTTATTGTAACATTTTAAAATATTTTCCATTTTATTGTCTTCTAAATCATTTTCTTACCGAAGATGGTCTCTCAATAGGAAAAAAATACTGCAGTTGTGTAGATCATGAAAGAGTCATTAGAAGATGCAAAGGATGGTGAAAACAGGAGTAAGAATGTCATACCACGTACGTATCAGTAAACAAAGAAGTGTATAAACCCTGCATGACAGATACTGACAGATACTGGTGATGAGAACTGACAGTTCTCTAAAAATTTAGAGAACTAAGGGTGCACAGCATTGATTAAAATTAGGTCATGTTTATTTTACTTACCCTGCAAATCTTACAATCCTTTCAAAAAATGATAGTTTTTCATCACTGAAGAAATTTCTCAGAAAACCATTTTCCTCAGCAAAAGCTGATTGAGAATAAAGGAATATGTAGGACAGATGATTATTAAGAAATATCAATCAGAAGAAAAATTCTTTATTTCACTTTTGATAACCTGGGAATAATAAAAAATAGCAGTTTAATGTTATTGTTGAATATTGATGGGGAACAGGAGACGTTCTGTAAATTTTTAAATCTTGTTAATAAAAACATTGAGATTTTTATTTTTCTTGTTTTCATATGTGCCATTAACAGTTTTAGTAGACACTTCTAGCAGACTCAATAAATAATTAAAAAATATATATCTTGTGATTCAATGGCTGTTGGGTCAAATTCTTAAATGGTATCAGATGCAGCTAATATAGGCATTCATCATTTGAACCACTATAATTTGTTTGGGAATTTCACAGAGAAAGGCAATGGAATACAATGAACTTGGAGCTGGAGGCCTGTAGTTAGCAGTGTCCCCCAGGGGTCTGGGTCCAGTCCTGTTCAACTTAATTATCAATGACCTAGATGATGGAACAGAGTGCACCCTCAGCAAGTTTGCGGATGACACAAAACTGGGAGGAGTGGCTGATACCCCAGAGGGCTGTGCTGCCGTTCAGAGGGACCTGGACAGGCTGGAGAGATGGGCCATGAAGTTCAAGAAGATGGGCCTCATGAAATTCAACAAAGGCAAGTGCAGGGTTATGCACCTAGGGAGGAATAACCCCAAGCACCAGTACAGGCTGGGGGCTGACCTGCTAGAGAGCAGCTCTGCAGACCTTGAAGTCCTGCTGGACAGAAGGCTGACCATGAGCCAGAAATGTGCTCTTGTGGCCAAGAAGGCCAACGGGATCCTGGGCTGCATTCAGAAATGTTGCCAGCAGGTCAAGGGAGGTGATCCTCCCCCTCTACTCAGCCCTGGTGAGGCCACACCTGGAGTATTGTGTCCAGTTCTGGGCTACACAGTACAAGAGGGATGTAAAACTATAGGCTGCCCAGAGAAGCTGTGGATGCGCCATCCCTGGAGGTGTTCAAAGACAGGTTGGACAAGGCCCCAGAAAACCTGGTCTAGTGGGTGGCATTCCTGCACATGTCAGAGGGGTTGGAACTAGATGATCTTTAAGGTCCCTTCCAACCCAAGCCATTCTGTGATTCTGTGAAAATAGAACAAAACAAAATTCAGTAGATAGCTGTGTAACATAGTAAAACATCTGCACTTCTAATAATGATATTTACGATATTATTTTTTTAAGCGAAAAATTACAGAATTTATGATATTTTTTTTTATTTTTCATAATAATAACATAAATTCTGCTAATCAAAATTAAATATAAACTTGCTAATATCATTTTAACACCATATCTTCATATGAGCCTTTATATTATGAAAACCTGCCAAATATTCTTAGATTTCCTTTCCTAATATCTACTCTCAGTAGTTAGTAACTACCTAATCCATATCAAATATAACAGTAAAACAGTGTGAAATATTGGTTTGTTTGTTTTTAAGATGGCTGTATGTCTTTGCTTTTAGAAATATTGAATAAATAAACAGACATGGCAGTAAAAAAAAATCTTTCTTTTTTTTTTTTTATTGTGAAACATGACCTAGCAACACAGAGGAAGAGCAATGAGAATAATTTATTGTAAGTACAATGTGATTTTATGTTTGAAATCTTTAAGCAGCCTAAAACAGAACAAAATTACAATTTACCACAAAATTATTTATTTTTTTCCAAAGGCAGAATTTCCCACATTCCTCCAGTAACTGGGCAGCCACCTATTCTTCTTTTTCACTATGTCTTTTTATTTAACATCAATAACTGCTTACCATGACCAGAGACTGAAAGACTTCAGTGTACACAACATCTGGATGGACTTTAACTTTTCTAGTTTTAGCCACATTTTCTAACCTAACACAAAGTTTAGTTCTGGCAAAGAATTTAGACAGGTGGTTTTATGTATAATGAGGCTAATGTTTTCAAGCTTGAGCCAAACATACATAGACATACAACTTCCGTGAGGAATAGTGTTGACCTGCAAAAAATGTGTTTGTGGTTTGCTGGTGTCTATATACATTATAGTTTGTAAAGATGAAAAATAAGTCACTCCTTTTCCTAGTGAATTTAAAGGAGACAATGTATTTCAGTTATCACCAGCTTGAAATCCTTTATTTTTTTCTAGATTCTTGGGGCTTTTACTAATCTTAATTTTCATACTACGGAAAACATTGCACATGCTCTAAGAGTAGTAATATTGACAGAGATATGCCACGTAATTTATTAATGTATTTAATCTACTAATTATATTCTACATTAAAATCTTATTTTCAACCCCCAAAAATACTCTTCAGCTGAGCTTTTTGGGGAGTTTCCTTGTTGGTTCGTTTGTGAGGGAATTAAGGGCAGGAAGTGTAAGAACAAATGTTTCAGACACATGAGTAGGGGATGCAGTTGAGCAGGGAATAAAAAAAAACAAACAAACCAAACCAAACCAAACAAACAAAAAGAATTGAATATGTTCCAAAGAATTGTAGAGAAGTAAAAATATTTTTGAATATTACCAGCAGGGACTCAGATAAAGGGAATCAATTCTATGCTGAATTGTTTAGAATCCATTATTTCTCTAGTTGTTGATTATGAAAGAACATTTAACACATTTACTATTTTTGTTGAACTGTTCTTCAAAAACAAATTTTTGTCGCTGCAAAGGAATAAAATTTTTATTAGTGGTTATCCCATTAAATGTCTGTTTGAATTGCTTTGGCTTTACAATGAAATCTTTCCTAATAAAAGATTTAGTATTCAGAGTGTGTCGGGTCTGAATATTTAGATTTTCCTACTCTCAGTATCTCATTTTTCCTTTTGATACCGGGATAGATATGTTCTATATTCTATGATTCTATGGTTCTAACTAGTCCCAGAAATTCTGTAGAGAGGCTGCTAGCTAAGCTATTAAATTATTTCCTATTTGAAGGCGCTGCAGGACCAGTTACACTTTTATGTACATTTATTGATCCCGTTAGCCTTCTAAACAATTTTCCAAATGTCCTAACTGTAATGCAATAAGAGATCTGACTTGCTGGAATAAAAAATAAATAAATAAATAAATAAAAGAGTACAAACTGGACTTTAAGATACATTTATCAGAAAGCACATGCAAAAAGAGAAGAATCAAAAATTCCTGAAATACATTTAAGTATTGTAAAAAAGCAAATCAAAGCAAATGTTTCCACACATGTATGAAAGGATATTTGGAAGGAAGACCATGACATCCATTTTTAGGTCAGACCTATATGCTGCCAACAATATATAAAAAGAAGGAAGATAAAAGCTTTGCTGTCAATTCCCTAATGAAAAATCTCTGCTTCTGACCCTGAAGTTTCTGCAAAGCTGGTAATATGCTTCAAAGCTCTTCAGTGTGCAACTAGTCAGGATTTTAGATGCTCCTGAAATGTTTCGTGTGTATTCTGTGGAAAAGCCTTTTTAATAAAACTGGAAGCAGAGAGGGAAATGCAAGAGTATATCTCTGGGTTTCTGTGGAGTTCAGTTCCTATGGGCCTAAGCTGCACAGGGGGAAAAAGAGGATCTATCTTTGCTTCCATGGAAGTAATTCTCTGCCTCTTGTGCATTTCCACTCGTGGTTAGGAGGTCTCAGTAGGTATTATAAAGACCTTGGAGCCTCTTCAGGTGCCATAATCAATTCTTCTGGGATTTTGCAGCCCCACCATGATCCTGAAAGCACAGTCACTGGAGCTGTTGCCTACAAGATATGGCATAGTTCCTAATCTTAAATTAGAAAAGCAGAGGTGTGATATGCCGATATGCCAACCTGTAGCACCCTATTCGATGCAAGGAATTTTAGTAAAATGTCAATTATGTGTTTACCAGAGCCCTCAGAAAGGAGTAAGTGAAAGTCAGTAGCAGATGTATAACATGTTCACACATTCCCTTCATGTGAATTTGTGCAGTCAAACTTGTCCTCACCACCATCCTCTTCCAAAAGTAACCATTTCTTCTGTTCTTGTAGTTATAGCTGCTTGTGCAATAGCTCCTGAGTCTCTTTCAATCCAAATACCTAGTTTAACAAAGACTTAGTCTTAAGATAAGCATGAAAAAAAAAAAAAAAAAAACACAAATAAACAACAACAACAACAACAAAACAGTTAAGTGTGTTGTGCAAGAACACAAGAACTGACAAAAAACAGTTTGCAATCAAACCTAAGTCCAGACCAGTTTCTTTCAGAGACATGGATATAATAGCACAGTCAATGCTGATGCAGAGGGAAGGTACAATACCTCTCAGCTGACCTGGAATGTGCCTTTCATATCTGTAATGTGTACCAGACTGCCTCTAAATTCACACAAGCTGCAAAGGTTTTGTTTCCCAGTCATTAGTATTTCCATATAAAAAAGCAATCCCAGTTCCAAAGGAAATATATTTGTTCTGTATTGTTTTAAATCACAGATTATGAGGCTTCTCAACCTGCTTGCCCTCTCACACTCTTTGTCCAGCAACTACACAGCTGTGGCAAAGACTTGTGTCATGACAGCAACAGCCAGAACTCAAATCTTCTAGATAAACAGTTCCATAGCTATTTCACCTCAAAGCACCTCCTAAAATAAATAAATAAATAAATAAATAAATAAATAAAACATCTTGACTTTAAGATCCTATGGTTTGATATAAAAATGAATGGCAATGAGCACAAGGGAGGAGAAATCCTACAAAATGTGCAATTTTGACCTTCAGTCATTTAAAGTCAATAAATGTAGACCCCTACTGTGGTGTTTTTATGAAGCTACATCTTTAGGGTAGAACGAAGCTTTAAGAACCACTTCTGAGTGATATAACTGATCATCATATCATGCTAGATTGAGCCAGAATTTAAGTGTCATGCTGGCAGCACTCTGATTGCATTGCTTCTGCTCTTACCTAGCTAACAGATGTCATTTTATGTCAGCAGGAGACTTTTCCACATCCTCTGGCCTATTTACTATTTCCAATTTGCATGTTGCCACTGGGCAAGACATTCACAAATATTTGATGAGCTTTCATTGATAGGCTGCTGAAGCTCTGATTTCTCTGTCATTAGAGCTTAATATTGATTCATCTGGGATCTGGTCAGATGTGGAAAAGCACTGAGCTATACAAAAACATTTATTCAGAATAAATGCATTAAAAACAGGGAAAACACTAGAAGTCCATGTGTCCCTAACTTCTTGTATCCATATCAGGCTGCATCTTGCTGACTGCAAAATTAATACTCTGACTGTGTACTGGAAATCAAAATGTCAACACGTATGCAGGAGCCAATGATATTAAAATTTCTCCTATACTTCCTTAAAACATCATTAAGATGGTATCTCATTTTGCAGGATTTAAACACACTTGATGTGTCTCTCTTTCGACAGGCACTGGCTACTGTAATGCCATTTGAGGAGATTTAGACATCATTCTGGTTCTGCACCAGCTTTTTCAATGTACAGCTGCTCAACTATTGACAACACCTAAACTAAATAGCCCCCAAACTACTATAATATCTCTTCCCTGACTGACAGCTCATCACAGGATTGATTTTGGCTGCAGGCAATTCTCCTCAGTGGCACCCTGCTGTGCTGTCTCCATGAGGCGCGAGTTATGTCATTTAGCCATAAGTTATCTGTCATCTGTAGGATCCTTTCTGTAGTGACTGGGAAATCTGAGGTTACACCATCACAGTGAGTCATATGTAATTTCAGCATTTTTTTTTTTTTTTTATTCATTGCTAGGGTCATTTTAGTTGTGAGGGCATAGGCCATGGATTTAATTGCCTTAGTGGTTAATTGTGGATGTGGGACAGATTTATCCTCATTCTACAGCAATTCTTCCTGGATTATTCTTGGGGAATAGTAGTGTCTTTTTTTTTTTTTTTTTTTTTTTTTAATCAACCATAGCATCCTTACCTGGAATTCATTGAGCTGACGGAATTGTGAGACAGAGAAATAAATAAATCATCCTTTTCCCTATTTCTATCCAAGCACTTCATTTCTACTGCTACTATCTCAATTGCTTTCGCTTGCTCCCTAGTAGTTCAGCCTTCAGGGACCCTCTGAAACTTGCATGACAGCCCTCTGTTCTGTTTGGCAGCTCATGCAGGACTCAACACCTCCATGTAGCTTCTTTTACTTCCCTTCCTTTCTGCAGAATTTGATCTTTTTAAATATTCTTGGATGCCTTTCCACTGAATACAAATATAAATATTTAATTAAACTAATTATACTAACTTATGCTTTGGATTTATCTACACAGCTAATAAGAGGCCTGGAAAAGATATGGCAGTTACAACTCCTCACTCCTTTATTATTATTTTTTTTTCCTTCAGTTTCTGCATCAGTTTCTGGAAGTTTACATAAGCATTGAAATATTCAGTGAGATGTTACTGGCTTGAGGTAGCAATATGATTATAATGTATATGATTATAATGATGAGAAAGGATAAATTGTTCTGGAAGAATATGTAGTATCTAAAATGTCCACTTAAGAGACCAGTCTTTTTACCATGATTCCTGTCAAAATCAGAGTCTGGAATACTTTGAATATTCCTGCTATCTGACAGGAGAATAAAATTATTGTCTTGCTTGCTGGTGGAAGGTTAAATAGGAGGCATAGACATGTATTTTTGTCACCTCTCAGATGCCCATCTGCACAAGCTCAGGAGCACAGGGGCACAAAGGCAGATGGGAAACCAAATCTCATGTCTCAGTAGAGCCATCAGTCCCAGTGTCTGAACTTGAAATCCATCACCATGAATATCTGTCTGCGATGTGAATGGCCAACCATGTAGATACATTTATATATGGCATATACATGTGCTCTGTCCATGCACCTGCTGGGAGTACATCTTCCGCTTTTGCAGCTGTTGAATCTGGGGACCTGCTGCTGCAGCAGCAGTAGCTTTGTCTCTCTTGGTTGGCTGGATCTGGCAGAAAATATTTTCCTCTAATAATTTTGATAAACATTTTTAAGAAACCTCATAAATGTCTCATGCAAAGCTCTTAATATTCAGGTTTAGTCTAACAAGTATGATTAATCATTTAACTTTCTGCCAGATTTTTTAACCTAATTCAAGAAGAAACAGGATATTTTTAGACAAATTTTTAACATCAGCATTACCTGTGCATAGAAATATGAAAAAAAAAAAAAAAAAAGCTAAGGAACTTAAGATTCATAGTGTGGCTTTCCATTATATGTTTCTTGCATTTTTTTTTTCAGTTGAAAAAAATGTTTCTGCTTTTCAGTTACACGACCTTCTAATACCAGATTTTTGATGTAATATCAACTGTATGTAAAATGAATGCCCTATCTGAAATTAGTCTGTGACACTGAAATTCTAGCACACAACTTTTCAACTGGTACAAATTGACAGTAGTATGACAGTTTCAAGGAGTTGCTTTCTATGACCTGAAACCTGCTTGCAAATCTCTAAGAATCACCCCAGAATCTACTACCAATTTAATATACCACATTGTTTATTTATATTTATAATAAATTAAAGTATTAATTTACTCATTTCATGCATTAGTTTAGGCAATATTTTTATACTATGTAATTAAACTTCAGACCATGACATTGTATCAAGAGAACTGAACCTACTCTACAGACAGTGGCAGAGATGTGAGGAACTATGAACCACCAATTCTATATTCGAATGTCTTTAAAAAAAAAAATAAATAAATAAAAGAGCATGCTGTTGGGTTTTTTTTGTTTTTGTTTTATTTTTTTTGCTTTTGTTTTGAAATCTGAAATCAAAATCATCTTCAGAGTGTTCGTCAGAGAATTTTGTTTAAGACAGTATACATGGGAAATTACACTGAATTGCAATTGCTTTCCAAATACAACAACATTTTTTACTAGCAACATCTGGCAACTCTGAGAAAAGTATAGGGGTTTTTGTTGTTGTTGTTTTTGTTTGTTTGTTTGTTTGTTTGTTTTGTGTGTGTGTGTTTTTGTTGTTTTGTTTTACCACTGGGGAAAAAAGAAAAAAAAAGTTGGTATTTTCTATTTCTTTGTTTGTTTGTTTTGCAAGTAATGAACCAAATGTTTATGAAGTGTGAGTTAGGATAGTTTAACTGATAGTGAATATCATGCTATTTAGCCTTAAGCTCATCTTCAGTCTCCTTAAAACTCAACGTTTACACAAATGAACACTTTTTTTTTTTTTTTTTTTTAACTTAAATTAGTAGAATTCATGAAAATTTAAAAATCAGAGACCGTCCCCTGAACAGACAAGGAAATAAGGTCAATTTTAATTTAACACAAATATTATCTTGTAAAAGTTTTTGCACGACATAGTAACTTTTTGAGAACGTACCTATATTAGTGAAATTGCATGATCTCAGATGTTTAAAATATGTACAAATACATATCCACCATTATCAGATTTGACATTTGGTCCCTTTTGACACTGTAATCCCAAGTCTAAAAATTTAAAGGATTTTTTTTTTTTAATGTGAAACCAAGAAATGTATTTTTTTTTCCCCCCAACATAGACTTTCAGGTGAGAAATATGTCATACAAGGCTATTCATTTTCTGAGTATCATTAAAGAAGTTGATTTAGTTTACCGAGTTCAAAACAAGGTACTGTTATGGTGTTTGGAAGAGGAAGGAGAAATAAGGATGACAAGAACAAAGAAAGGAAAATTCTTTTGAAATATTTTGTAAAGTGATCTTCTGTATGATCTTTCATAATCTAATGATAACTATTATAGGAAAAAATATTAACTCTTCTAATATTACTGAAAGCTGTGAGATTATTTTTTAAAAGAAGTTTTAAAGTAAAACTAACAAAGTATTATATCCTACTGCTCCAACTCTTCAGCATCTTCTCTCTGCCAGCCCAAGGAAATCATTCAAAGGTTGTGCAAGTTCCCATGCATAACTGGATTCTTAAATCTCTGTTCACTCAAAATTCCCTCTGAGTTTATACATGCCTTGATCTGACCTGTGAGAGTTAGAGCTGACTCTCATGACTCCAAATATCAGTATGAAGTCATATACTTATCATTTGAGTCTCTACTTCGTGAATTCTGTTCTGATTTTCCGTTGTCCACCTTTTCACCCATACAGAACATTATCATTTTTTCCTGTATTATTGTTTGGATTGTTTTAACCAGATTAGATTTGTAATGAAGTACGTATTGTAATATGCATGTGCAATCATGTACAGAAAAACATACAGCTTCAGCTGGATTTGAAAAATTCCAGACTTTCATTGTAGTAAAAATGAATATTAGTCAATTTCTTTTCCATGATGTTACCTTTAAGTTACTTTTAACCCAGTAAAATATTTATTTAAAAATAATTTAAAATGTTCAAATGCCTAAATATGTTGATACTTAAAAAAATAAATTTAAAAAAAAAAATCTCCAGTGACTTAGTATCTCGACTGCATCTCTGTTGCTTTTTGGTTTGGTTTGGTTTGGTTTGGTTTGGTTTAGTTTTTTACTTCATTGAACCAAGCTCCCAGACAGAGGGAAATTTGACTGAACTCAAGCTGAATTAGTACACTAGAAAATATTTGGTTATGACTATTCTTACAATACTGTGCTCACTGTTCAGCATGCAGTAGTACATTGTAGTAGGGGTAGTGTGTTGTACTTATGGTAACATTGTAGCAACACTGTAGTTGCTGTAGTATAGTAGCAATAGTGTAGTTACTATTATTACACTTGATTGTAAATTACCTGATAGCATTGTTCCAAGACAAGATATGTAATACTTTAGAGAAGGATTAACAGCTTCCTCATGTTACCAATTTTAAAACCATGAATACTAGTTAAGTTATGGCATGGAAGAATGAAGAAATACTTGACTATAACTTTTAAATAAAATGTGAGAAACAAAGTAAATGAAAGCAGTTATTATTATAAGGATATATATAATAAGTATCTTAATCCGTTGGTCTTGTGATGGAAGATGAACAGCTTTGTTAGTTTGAAGTCTTGTTTCAAATGTTATATGACATTTAACAATCAGAAATTGAACTGCCTTCATTAATATTTCATTAAACATAAAAAGTAATCAACATATTTAGACATTTGGACATTTTTAATTATTTTAAAATAAATATCTTGTTACATCAACTTAAAAAATTAAGTCTGCTGCCAGTGTGAATAAGAAAAGATAAAAACTGTGAAACCAAATGAATTACAGGCATTGCTAATATAAGGGCTAGAACAGTCTTAGCATTTCCTCCCATGCCAGTAAACATGTTGATGTAGTTTGTTAACTCCATCTCTGATGAAAATAGATGTCTGTATCTATATCACATAAATCTTAATACATGTATAAGCTTCAGGGTGTACCCTATACATAGTTGTTTGCAGTAGGGTCTTCCTTATGTTCTATCAAACTATTCTGACTATTCTGACATTGTTAGAAATTTACCTAAGATATCAGAGCAAAGACTACTGCATACTTAATATGCTGAACTGCAGAATTGTTTTTTTTAATAAACCTCATCTAATTATTTCTGTGGTACTCATAAGGTACTTTCGTTATTACTAAACATTTTAAATATATAAGGAAAAAATATGTAGCAGTTTATAGTCTATAATACATTATATTAACTATTCATACAGTCACAGAATCACAGAATTTGACATGAATATTAGTTTAAGAAAGCAGTGACTTGCATTTGCTCTGAGTTGGCTGTCTAAGCTGTCATTTTGAGATGTTAAAACACTTAACTTCACTTTGTGTCATTTTTAGCAATTATTTTTATGCAAATAGTTTATAGAAATATTAACTTCATTGCATGACAAAAAATGCAGAATTTATAATCTCCTCCTCATTTCGTTTTCTGTTTCAGACAGTACATTGCTGTGTCCAATTCCTGTTTTAACAGCAATTAGCAGCAAAAAGCACCTCATATTTTCTCACTCTCTGCATGAGCATTAATACACACCAGCATTAGCCAAAACTTTATTTAGATAAACAACTTTTGCAGTACAGTATTATCTCCACTGGAGGATCCTGAATTTAGTAGCTTCTTTTCTGTTGTCATATTTCACCTTTAGTGATGTTTTAGTAACAACAGAACTCCTCTTCATAAACACCTGATATAGCAGGTCATGCACCACTTCCTGTATTTGGGAGACGTATCTCTTTTCACAGGCCAAATCACACTATGCAATGTTAAATACACCTGCCAGATAAATGTCTTTCCTTTTTCATTGACAAGGGACATGCACTCACATACAATGAAATTTGTAAGATTTATCCAAGTATGGTGATGTACTGAACACTTGCATTTCTTACATATATCACAAGTACTTGCATTTATATATATATTTTTTCTAAATACAATCTATATTTAAAAGCACATATTTTGAAATAAAATTATAAATTACACATATAAGTATAAGCATGCACTCACACATACACCCAGGGCAAAAAATTATCTTACCTGAAGCAGTATGAGAACACTGAGTTTAGGCTACTGGTTTGTTTAAATACTAGTGGTGCTAGATATGAACAGCTTGACACTACATAAAAGTACCTACTTTTAAGCAGTTATATGTTTGATCTTTGGTAAGCTAGATAAATTACTTGAAGAGCATGGATTCAAAAGTGTTTTTAATCCCTTTGGAAAAGACAGACAGACATGGGTTTGTGGATACTGGGATTTTTCTTCTGGCTTGTACAAGAATGCAAATAAATGTATGTACGTGTATAAAAAATACATATTTAAAGAAAAAAAAAAAAAGTTGGACTCTCTCCAAGCCCTGCCAAACCATAACAGATGTCAGAGCTGGGAGTACACTTTCAAAGCTGTCTGTAAGGCTATCAGAACACGCCATTCCCTTGTCTCAGTCTACACATACCACTTTGAAAAATTTCCCTGAGTTTTTTTTCTGATATTTTCTTATTCCTAAGGAGGTGTGAAGCTTTCAAGGCAGAAATGAAAGGAAAATATCAAAAACTGAGAGAAAAGGAACAAAAAATGCAAAATGAGACAAGAGCATAGTAGCTATGTCTGGACTATCAGATTTTGGTGGCAGAAAGGAAAAAAAAAATCTCTAGTGAATATTTCATTCTCTCAGTAAAGTATTTTTTTTCAAATGTTCAGATTCAAATGTCTAGAGGTGACAAAATATAACTTTCTGTAAGAAATATAAACTTGAAATGGTAGTGTTAAAGCGAGTCTGTTATTAACAGAGGCTCCAGATGTTCCTGTCTATAGGAAAATCTTGCACGTACACACATACACAAAAGATATGAGGGAATTTCCTCTCATAAATACCGAACAAAATTTTTCAAGACTCCAGAATAACTAAGGCACAAATTTACGGAATCCAAGGAGAAGACACACTAATGGTGGATGGTTACCATATATTATATAAATTGATTGATAACCAGGCCTGTCACTAAGGAAATCGATGAGAAAGAAATCATTGAAAGCAACATTATTAAGTATCACGGTGTAGAATAAAAATAACATTTTTGAATTATTTTTTTTCCTTTTGAAAAGGAATTTACATATAGAATGAGGACTAAAATTGCGAGATGAATCTACACCTCTTTAGATGAGTGAATTTTATTTTATTTTGTTCATAGTTCTGCAACGTTTTAAATCTATCCACAAACAGATATTTTTCTGGAAGAAACAACAGATGAAGAAAATAATGGGAGGGCAGTAAAGGATAGCCATTTGCTTTTTTTAGTACATTTCTGCATACGTGGTGATATATGTTTTATATTCTGTGATTTCTATATATTACATGGCTGTGGAAGAGTGTTGATAGTAGCTAACTCTCAACCCCTTACTAGAAAGGCAAAGAAAAACACAATAAATAGAATGAATATGGGAACTCCTATTTATTTCCCTCTCTCTCCTCTTCCTTGCTTACTTATTTACATTTGTTCTTTCTTGCTTCCTTTCTTTCTTTCTCCCAGTTCTTCTCCCCAAAATAGAATTGGGAAATGGACCCCTAAGGATCACTGAGTCCAACTCCTGGCTTCATACAAAATAACAAGAAAACATCATACCATATGAGAGGATTGTCCAAACACTTCTTCAACTCTGGCAGGCTCAACGTTGTGACCACTTCCCTGGGCAGTGCCCAATCACCCGCTGGGTGAAGAACCTAATCCTGATATCCAACCACTCTTGTTGCAGCTCCATGCCCTTACCTTGGGTCCTGTCACTGTCCCCAGAGAGAACAGATTTCCTGCCCTTTCACTCCCTTTGTGAGGAAGCTGTAGGTTGCCATGAGGTCCCCCTTCAATCTCTACTTCTCTAGTCTAAACAAACTAAATGATCTCAGCCACTCCTCATTTGTCTTGCCTTCTAGACCCTTCATCGTCTTTGTTGCCTTTCTTTGGACAACACATAGTCAAAAGTTATAGCCCCAGACTTTTTCTGATATGATTCAATTAATCCTGAGGTATAGAAAACTTCACAAGTCCATACAGAAGCACAAAACTTTTTTAGCACTTTTATTTTTAACTTCTTCTTTATCAATCAGAATATTTTTAATTGTTTATGTTAATATATTGTGCAAGGTTGTGCTTCCTCTATTTTCAATACTTTTGTATATTAAGTGTTTTCTATTGACATTAAATGCTGCGGGTTATGTGATCTGATGGTAATAAATCATGTTACACAATGTTTGCCGTATAAGTGACTTCATCAATTTCCAATTTAGTACATCTAACTAAAAATGTACACAATAAATAAATAAATAAAATATGACTGGTCCTGATAACTTCAGTGTTTTTTTCAGACTTACAGATATTTATCTCTGCCTGATGTTACGGGAAAAAAAAAAAAAAATCTATGTAAATAAGAAAAAATAGCTAAACTGAATAAATGTTTTGCCAAATGCACAAGAGAGTAAATCAGAAAATTATAGGTCTGTATTATATGGTGCTCTACAGTTACCTGCATTTTGAAACAAAAGTAGATAAGGAGTGAAAAGCATTACTTTAAGTTTATAAATTTTAAGATTTTTCATAGGTTTAAATTGGTATACTCCAATTCTTAACAGCTGAAGTCATGCTCAGTGACATCTCCATAATAATAGACTTAATTCAGCGTGTTCTACTGGAGAAATTCAAAATTTCTTGGTAAAATTTAAGCTATATAAATATGTTACAACTTTGTTCTTTCCACAAGTTTATCTTATATTGCTATCATTTTGCTTATAATTTACTTAAATTTTTAAAACTGTATTATCTTATTTGTTATTTCAGTTGTCATTCTACAGAACTATTCTAAAAATTACACTACAGTACAACAGACTCATGATATCAAAATGTCTGTTCATTAGAGCTTTATAATCCTTAAATTTATGGGGTTTCATGAGCATATATTGCATGTTTGATATACACACTGGAAACCTTACTTAAAACAAAGCAAACAAACAAACAAGCAAAAACTGCTCTTTTTTTTCCAGACTTTTTCTTATGATCTTAACTAACTTCAATGATCATTTAAGTTTTTTTCTGGACTGTAATTTCTGAGTATAATTCAATTACTTTCTCTCATTATTATTACCATTACTATTACTATTACTATTACTATTAATTACTATTACTATTATTATTATTTTGTTTTTACTTTTATTTTTTGTAGTTTCAATTCCATGCATGAGTTCACACTTCAGAGAAAGACCATGGAAGATTGTATTAAAATGTTCACTGGGTCATTTCAAGCAGTATTTTCAATGCCTTACCATAACAAAACAATTGTAAAATTATGTGTTAATCTCAGACTGAAGTTGTAAATAGTTAAGCCACCCTTATTTTAAGTAGTCATTATTATTCAAAAAGGAGTAGAATAATAACCTGACTCCCTGTATTGAATATTTAAATTAACTGCCTGGCTTCCTTAAAATATCTATTTTAAGAAAATAAGTAAATAATATGTTTATTCTCCAGTTTCTTCAGGAAAACCAAAATAGTGTTGCTTTGATTATAATCCTTTTATTTTTAATATCATACTGGTTCAGTGCAATCTCTGCACTGAATTACAAGAATTTATTAAAAACACTTATTACACTCATTGAAATAGTATTTTGCATTGCTCGTCTTCGAAATTTCACTTGAGAAGAGTTCTGTGAATGAAAACTTCAAAATTTGCTGAAGATTCAGTGTTATCTGACCCTCCAGAAAACACATGGTCAATCGCTGAAGGTACTTAAGAAGTCGTGAAGATGATTGTTTAGTCTGAGTGAAGGGGAGTGATTCAAGCTCCCTTCTTTCCAGAGCTCTAGCCCAGCAGGTGACAGCATCACTATTAGTACAGCTCCACTGACTAAATGCAAGAAGAGAAAGCACACAAACCTTATTTAAAGTATTATTCTTTATTAGCACAGAAATATAATAGTCCTATAATATAATATCCAATTAAAAACTTCATCTTATATGGATCTGAGATTTTAGTGAATTAATCTGTTTTTATTCTTTCTAATAAGCGAACTCTTTCCTGGGTATTTGCATAATGTTTTAGGCGCTCACTCTGAAAACTTGTATTCATGTTGTTATTTTTCACTTATTTTAAAATATCATATTTTAATATGTATATTATGACTATTATTATGATTGTAATCCAATTAATAGGATATATTTAAAAAGACCAAAATATGCACTTTTTAATGACTTATCCCATTAAGTTACAGTAGTAACACATTGTCTTTATGCGGTAATATAGAGATCTATCTACCTATAAGTCTGTTGACGTGTTTAATGTTAGCAGCTTTCCAATCTCCTTAAAACTATCTGAAATTTAACTACTTTAAAGTAGAATGGCAGAAGAGAAGTCCATAGCTTTGCAATGAGGCATAATCCTACTTATTTGTTCATTCAGAATCTCCTGTCTTGCATGAACCATTAAATTTAAATTAATTGTACTACTTTTTATGTTAGTAAAGATCAAGAACCTGAACAAATGCTATAAAACTAGAACTACGCAAGTGTTATAAGATTCAACTTACATGCAGCTGCTGACAAATTCAGTTTCTCAAGAATATCGAACAGAACATGGACTGACTATGACAGTTAAGATGTGTTTATTTCTACAAAAATAAAGCCCTGAACTAGAAGTAAATTGACTTAATTCCTAGGAAAATGAAAAGGATCAATATATTGTTTCAGCCTGGTTATATCTTATTAGTAGTTCATTATTCATTTTGCAGTCAGCTAAAATATTGTGTTGTAGAGAAAGTATTAAGAAGGGCAGTATGGACATTAAAAAAGGTTGTAAGATGGTTGCCATGGCAGCTATAACATTGCACACCAACACAACTTCAAGCCTCTTGAATTTATTTATTTATTTATGCCCACAGCTCTGCCTCTGGCATAAACCTTTGCAAATGAGTTGAAGGTTATGATACATGTCATAGTTTTTTCACTGTAAAATCTGATCAACCAGCTTAAAAGGGAAAATTCTCATAGTCAAAAGAATAGAGGGAAAAAAAGGGAAAAAAAAAAAAAAAAAAAAAAAAAGACACCTTACTGCTAAGCTTACACCTACAAAGAAATAAATGCAAAAGTGATTTTCTAGTGTTTTTGTGTGTGTGTGTGTGTGTTTTTAATATATATATATATATATATAATATAGGATTTTAGTTTGCATGCTAGGCTTAGAAAAAATCCACAATGGTTTAGTATAAAATTCATGTAGTAAATTGCTTGTTTTACATGTGAATTAGTTTATTAGTTTATTGAATGACTGCTTTAGGACTTGGATATCTTTACATGAAGCTGTATATAGAAAGTATTACTAGAAAGTAAAAACAGACTCATTCAGGGACTGTAACTAAAATTATATAATAACATAATGGGTTTTTATTTATTTATTTATGTTAATGGGTAATGGTATCTGTATGGATCTTCATGTAGGTGACATGAAGTGAGTGACAATTCAGTTAGAAAAACAAACAAAAACTCAGAAACTGTAGACCTACACTACATAACCTTTTTCTAAGGAGATATAAAGTTATTTTATCCTTTCCTTCAATTTTTATGTCTAACCACTTACTATTTTCTACCTACATTTGACGTTTGTTTTGTAAATTTTGGTTTAAGCTACTACGACAATTCAAATAATACATACACTTTTGTTTCCAGCAAGAAGATATTGAAATACATTGTGTTGATTCTGAAACAGTGATGGTATTGCAATACAATATCAATCCTGAGGGGGTCCTCCTGTTAAAAACTTAGTATACCCTTCAGCTTTTTCACAGACTCATAGAATCATAGAATATTCTGACTTGGAAGGGATCTATAAGGGATACTGAGTCCCATTCATGTCTCCACACAGGACAACTCAAAAATCATATGTCTGAGAGCATTGTCCAAACGCTTCTTGAACTCCATGGCTTGGTGTCTTGACCACTTCTCTGAGGAGCTTGTTCCGCTGCCCAACCACCCTCTTGATGAAGAAACTTTTCTTAACATCCAACCTGACCCTCCCCTTTCCCAGCTCCATGCCGTTCCCTCAGGTCTTGTCGCTGTCCCCAGAGAGCAGAGCTCAGCACCAGCCCCTCCACTCCCCTCATGAGGCAGCTGCAGGCCACCATGAGGCCTCCCCTCGGCCTGCTCTGCTCTGGGCTGAACAAACCAAGGGACCCCAGCCCCTCCTCACCTTCCCCTCTACACCCTTCACCATTTTTGTAAACCTCCTTTAGACACTCTCTCATAGTTTTATGATCTCATACTGTGCCAACCAAATCTGCACACTGTACTCAAAGTGAGGCTAAAGCAGCGCAGAGCAGAGGGTGACAATCACTTACCTTCACCAGGTAGCAATGCTGTGCTTGATGTACGTTAGGTACAGGCATGTATGCCAGTGTTAGGTACAGACGTGTATGCCCTGGTGTGTATGCAAGGGTATGGTTTGCCTTTGTGCGCACTGTTGACTCACATTCAACTTGCTGTCAAACAGAACCCCCAGATCCCTTTCTGCAGGGCTGTTCTCCAGCTCTCATCCCCCAGACTCTATACATATCCACATATCCATATATTCCCACACTGGGAAAATGTAAGTAGTTTTGGCAATAGGGTGGAAAAAATAACATTTCTACTAGCAATCTGCTAGCCCTCTGCTTTTTAATAACTGGAAGGATAGGAGCCTATAATAGCAGAGGTACATCAAAAAGACATACATGAATGTTTTATATTTAGTATTTTTGACTCTGTGAAATAAGGAAGAACTCAACTTCATGAAAGGGAAGTTAGTACTGTCAGGATGCTATTGAAGAGAAAGTCACCCATGGATATTAACATGAAACAATATCCCAGTTTGCTGTTGAAGAGAAAGCAATGACTAGTATATCACTGACTGCTGTTCCTGGTTATCCTTATATCTTCTGTCTTTCCCTCATCAACAAGAGTCCTGAAGCTTGACACATTATTTAGACTCCTTTATGCAAAATATGCATCCTGGTTTGCTTCTCAACAAAGATCCTCTTGTTGGAACAGTCTCTTGGATTCCTGGTTAATCCTCATTAAACTCATTAATCACCTTAAAATTTAGAACTCTTTTCCCTTCCTGCTTCTCCCCTTAGCTACTTGCCAATTTTTAACCTTTTGAAAGTTGTTTCTGTCTCATGACATGACATGTTTCTGTCTCATGTAGAAGTGCCAAAAATAGCCAGCTCCTTGTAAAACATAGGGAAAAATGTACAAGTCTCATCTTGCGCTTCAATATTCATTTGCTTGTCATGAAATGTTAACCTCAAAGCAGTGTATTGACTTTTAACATGTCAGTGAAGATTTAGAATTATAAAGGTCTCCTAAATGTATATCAAAAAAGATTTTAAATATGTATTATAAATATGTGCATACATACACACACTCAAGTTTTTGCATATAAGTTGTTTTATCAGTCAGAAATTTAAGTAACTGTGTTTTTTTGTTGTTGTTGTTTTGTTTTGTTTTCTTTTTAACACATTCAAAAAAATAAACTCTGAGAGTTGATAAGGGTGAGTGTCAAGTCAGTACAGTCATAACTTCCTGATAAGTGATTACAGAAGTGGGAATCACACAAAAAACCCTACTTCTACTTCACAGAGAGCATTTGTTCCTTAGTAATATCTGCAAAGAAGTCATCAATATTGAAAGCAGGTAAGCTTTAGAAAAACTTATTTTAAAGGAAATTGCTTCCAAATTTGATATGTTCATGATCTCAGACCTGTTTGAGTTTGTGACAAATTTTAAAAAGATTAAAAGAATTAAGGTAGTAAGAAATCTTACATGACAACACTAGACAAGGTGGACCAAAAGGGAACCACCATTAATTCTGTAGATAGTTATGAGTTGAGGGTGGAGAATGTCATCTGAGAACAGCAGTGAATAAAAAGTTAATGTTTCATATACACGTGTACAATGATTTTATAAGACAAAGACAGAGAAATAATAATTCTGATAATTATAATGTAATTAATACAACAAATAATACTCTCAGAATAATACTGTGTTCCTGCTTCAGTAAGGTAATATCACCTTTTATTCCTTTGGCTTTTTCATCGGCTTCCAGTTCTGGTCACTATTCAATAAACCAAACTGGGCATCCCTCTGAGACTTTTAGGCCTGATCTTGTGAGATACACTTGGAGCTTAAAACTACAGCTCGTTATGTGTGTAAAGGTGAAGTGGTGTCTCTGAAAGTATCAGTTCAGGCCTGCTCTGACAAGGGAAGCAATCTTTCAGAAAAAGAAAGAAAGAAGGAAAGATGGGGGAGGATGGAAGGGGCAGAGAAAGAGAGAATGAGAGAGAGCAACATAAAAAGAGAAGAATGAAAGAAAATTCAAATATCTTGTTTCTCTACACACTAGCAAAGCAGTTTTAGAGTCCCTGCAGATTTCCTTTGGATCATCTTGCTCTTAACAAGAGGTCACATAGCATATCTTCACTTACAGTGTCCAAAGCCAGATTTCCTGGAGCAATGACAGGAGATGAGAATGTCTTCCCATCTGCCTCTGAATCTTCTGTCCTGGAATGACAAATAAAATTATAGGAAATAAGAAATAGAAAATAGAAAATCTCACTGATATTTCAGGCAGCAACCTCCAAGGCTAACTTTTCCTTCTTTCCACTGTAGTCAAAAGAAACATCAAATAATGCTCCCCAGAAAAATGAGAATGTCCTTTATTCATGGCAATGTGATTTTGTTGTTAACCCCCTCTCTGTGTTCTGATAAAAATTAAAATAATAAAAAATAATAAAAAATAATAAAACAAAAATAAAATAAAATAAAATAAAAATAAAATAGAAAAGAAAAGAAAAGAAAAGAAAAATAGTAAAATAAATAAAATAAATAAAATAAAATAAAATAAAATAAAATAAAATAAAATAATAGAAAAGAAAAGAAAAATAATAAAATAAATAAAATAAATAAAATAAAATAAAATAAAATAAAATAAAATAAAATAAAATAAAATAAAATGAAATGAAATAAAATAATAATAAGCCATCTACCAGGGAAGTGAGAGTTGGACTAAAAATTTCAATCTCTGTGTCTTTTCTTTGACTTGTTTAATGATTTAATTTTTTTCATTTTCCTACCTCAATAACAATAGCATATAATAATATAATTTGCTATAATTTCTCCGGGAGAATTGCCTAATCTCTGTCTCTGTCTTCATCTGGCCAACATTCCCAGTCACCTGGCTAATTCCTTGTTATCGGGATTTCCTTGGCAGTGCTACTGTATATTTCTCTATTTCCAATGCATCTCTTTTTCTTGCTACTGTCCTTGAACTTTGGTTTATTGCCAGAATGAAGATGGAAGTAACACTCTTGGTAGCATTAAGCTTAAATGAACTGTGATCGAGATAATTATAGTATTTTTTTGTGTGTGTGTGTGTGTTATTCTTCCATATGTTTGAAGGAAATTAGCTTATTATCACTTTTCTTTGGGGGATTTTTTTTAAAGAAAAATAAAAAAGAATAGAAAGACTTCCCACGTTTTGCAGTATACAAGAGCTGCAAAATAATGGAGACACCTGTCCTTCCTCCACTTCCTTATACAAACCTGAAATACAAGGCTAGGCCATGCCTAGACCCACACTTCTATTCACACACTAAAGCTGCTCTATTCGGCAGCCTAGTGCTGAGTTTAAACCATCAATATGTGATTAAAAGGCTCATGCAAATGTTAGCAGTGGAAGATGCTGAAACAGCTTTTGTAGAAGGTGAGCTCTATGACTGCCTCTTTCCCTTGCTGTGGCCTCAGAGAAAATCACAGAATCACAAAATCATTTAGGTTGGAAGGGACCTCCAAGATCACCTAGTCCAACCTATGACCTAACACTAACAAGTCCTCCACTAAACTATATCACTAAGCTCTAAATGTTTGAATACTTACTGTAGGCAGTTATCTAGCTTTTTATTTATTTATTTATTTATTTATTTATTTTCCTAGAGACCATGCACATTATCTTATTAATGCAAATAAATGCTTTGACTTGGTAAAAGTACTTTTACGAAGAAGTAGTTTCTTCCTAACAGATACCCTGACAAATATAGACAGGACCCGGTTTTCTTGAAACAGTATCGTCCAAGAGCTGGTGTCAAGGAACCTCTGGAGACTGCTTAGACCAACCTCCCATGCAAGTGGGACTACTGCTGACACCAAATTAGATTGGTAGTGGGTTGACTAGCTTAGTCTTGAAAACTTTCAGAGGTAGAAATTTCACAGAATCCTTGGAAAAGCAGTTCAGTGACTCCTTCGGTGCTGCATTATTCACCTAATGACTTTTTTTACCTTAACATGCCACCTTACAATTCAGAGTTTTCTACTGCTTCTGTTATTGGTTTAGGTTCTGCTGTTTTGTGATCAACGTTCACATTCTTTAATATCAGCTTGCAGGTTGATATTTGATTCCTTCTTCCCTCCTTTTCTCCTAATTAAACAAGTACAACTCCCTCAAAGTCTTCCTACAGGTCTTGTGTTCTTGACTGCGGGTTATAAAATAAATACAAGAAAAAAATATAATTAAATATTAGATGTATCTACTAGTTGAATACAGATATCCTAGTGGTTCACTTGGCAAAAAGTTTAAAAGCACTAACCTCAGGTATATAACCAAGAAAGTTACATTTCAGAGTAAAAGGTCTGACTTCCAGTGGAAACAATAAAGTAAAGTAGAAGCATTGTTCTGAAAGAAAGAAAGAGAGAAACAGAGAAAGAGAGAAAGAGAGAAAGAAAGAGAGAAAGAAAGAGAGAAAGAAAGAAAGAAAGAAAAAGAAAGAAAGAAAGAAAGAAAGAAAGAAAGAAAGAAAGAAAGAAAGAAAGAAAGAAAGAAAGAAAGAAAGAAAGAAGGAAATGTAAATTCCACTACAAATAATGAACTTTTCTGCTTTTATTATTTTAATTGCAACACCTTCATGGAACTGGGGATAGGAAACAATACATATTTAATGTTCTGAACAAAGAAATTTCTAAATATCACACATCTCAGCAGTGTATTATGAAGTAGATGAGACTACTACAATGGGGTGGTTTAGAAGCAGTTGATGGAACACAACTGGAGCAGGAAGATACTACAATGCTTTACATCACAAGGATGAATTTTACTTCTGTAACATTACATCATAATAAAGCAATCATCACTTACTATTTCATTAATTGCATTTGGTTGGAATCTACATTTTTATACATAATCTACAATCACGCAAAATCTAGATTTGTATACAAATCTACATTATCATATAAAAAATGAAGTGACATTGTTAATGTGAGTTAAGAACATTGTTAATGTGAGTTCTTAGGAGATATTTTTAGGAGATATTTTTAGGAGATATTTTTAGGAGATATTTTTATCCTGAGGCATAACCTCTTCTATGGGCTTCCAAGGGTCACTGTCCTTCTAGAACATATTTTCAAGACAATTGGACACAATTTTCTCTCTGTGCTAGCAAAAAAAAAAAAAAAAAAAAAAAAAAAAAGTCAGAAGCAGCCCTTCAGTCCCAAAGGTGAGTGTAGGAGGAGGGCAGGAGGTGCTCCAGGCATGGAGCATAATTTCGCCTGCATCCCATGGAGAGGTCCATGATGGAGCAGTCCATTCCTGAAGGACTGCACCCAGTGGGTGATACGGATCCAGTACAGATTGGAGCAGTCCTTGAAGAACTGTGGAAAGCCCATGTAAGATTAGTTTGGAAAGGACAGCATTCAGTGGGAGGGACCCCACACTGGGGCCGTGGAAAAGAAAGGTGGTGAAGGAGAGACAGAGACAAAGAGTTATGGACTGACTGCAGCCCCTATTCCCCTGCACCACTGAGAGGAAGGAGACAGAATAAGGTAGATGGAGTAGGAAGATGCTTTTAGTTTGCTTTTAGCTTCCCACTACTGTAGTCTATTATTAACAATAGGAAATATATTACATTAATCTCCCGTATGCTGAGTCTGGTTTGCCCATGATGGAAATTGGTAAGTGATCTCCCTGTTCTTATCTCAACCCACAAGCTTTTTTTTTTCCAACATATTTTCTCCCCCTACTCAGTTGAGGAGTGGGAGTGAGAGAGCAGTGTGGTGAAATTCAGTTAGCTATTGGTGTTAAACTACCACAAGTTGCTACAGAAATATATATATATATATTTATATGTATATATGATATATATATATACATATAGAGAGATAGAATGATTTCCGTATCTGGAGCACTGAAACATCCGAGCTCTTCTCAATAAAGATTTTATAATGAAAGGATATTTTTCTCCTGGTTTTAAATGAAAATATTTTTGCTGGTCACTTGTAATATTTTCCATACTGGAAAAAATAAATAAAGAAAGTTCATAACAGAGACAAATAACAGAGTAGATAGGTAGTGTAGGAAGTTGTATTTCCTTTGAGTCAGAAAGGTGTAGGATTTTGCTTTCTGCTCAGCTCACTGTTTAAAATGGCTTCTATCTGGGTTTTGTTTGCTTATTTTTATGTTGCTGTTATTTTGTTTGCTTTTCTGAAAAGTGTCTTTAAAAGTTTGAAACATTACTCAAGACAATCAAAACAGATAATAATGTCAGCAGATTGGCTGGGCAAAAGTTTAGTAATTTATGTTATTTAGTGTGCAGTTTTAAGCAGTCTAAAAGGCTTGTCAAATTCTCCGTAAAATGTATGCTAACTTTATCACTGTTGCACCTTTATGTCTTAATCCACTCCAATTTGTAATCTTGTTTGAAAATTTACATCAGTAACTAACTAGCTATGGAATCTCTGAGTTTCTAGTCAACTTCTGCAGGATAAATTTCAATGAGACAAACTAAAGAATAAGTTTTAGAAGGATAAATAACAGAAAAGAAGAAAAAATTAACTACCAAAATGTCTTAAACGGGATTATGTTTACAGATATTAAAGCAGCAAAATCCTAAAACCTTTTCCTTTGTGTTCTACCAAGCCTGTGCATCTCAGATTATCTCAGTGCATAAGGCCATTTAGCTCTTATTCACAACTTTCAGGGCCAGGAGAAAGCATTAGGAAGATCTCATCCCATCTGTTACCTAAGGTGTATCATAGACATCTGAAATATTCTGTTTGAACTGCAGCACGTCTTCTGGTAATGTTCAATCATGACTTTGAAAAGTGCGGTTCAGTAAAATCTATGACAGTCCTTGGCAGATAATTCTCATAACATTCAGCATTAGTGATACGACTCTTTCTTCTTCCAGCCTTGTCTAATTTTCTGCCGTGGCTTCCGGGCTACACATGTTCTGCTTAAACTCAGTCAAAAAAAAAATCTTCTCTAAAGTTCTTTTCTGAGTTGGGAGGGAAAAACTGTATTTAGCTTTCATGTGCTTTATCTTGTTTTTTTCCCACTACTATAATGACAGTATATAAACGTAGAAAAATAAATTGTCCCATGTGCCTAATTACATTGAAAATGAGGGCTCAAGACTGTAAACTGGCAAGCCAAAGATTGTAATATTATGGGACATTCAGGCAATGTTCTGAACCACAGTGAAGACTGTTAGTAGTTTTAAAATATTGAAGCAGTGAATTCCTCAGGATATTTCCAGTGCTAAGCAAGAAGGTTATGGGTTACCCTATGCCAATGCCACAGTATGTACCACAAACTTGTCAATTTCATCACTTCTGATATGAAAATAGTGTTTACAGAAATCAAGGAAAGTCTAAGCTATGATTAAAAATGTACATATCTTAAGTAACCTATCAGCTGATTTGCTGAGAGTCACACATTGGGAGATGAATTGCTTTATCTAATACTTCTACTTTATAGTGATATTCAGAGATTGGCAGCTAGATAACATTCCTATGCCTACCCCTGGAATATTGACTCCATGTCTCCTTGTAGTCTGTCTTACAAGAACAGCTGGTGTGGAAAGAAAGATGAAGGAATCTACTCCCTAGAACTAATGAATATTTTTAGTGAAAAGCCTTTTTTTTTCTTTTTTTTTTGTTCTTTTTTTTTTTTTTTTTTTCTGATCCAGACACTAAGAAATCTTGATCACCTATGGCTTCAACAAACAGTTATCCTCATTTCCTTAATATACATACTACAGCTGTCTACAGGAGTGATGAAAAAAATGAAATTATACTACTTCAGATAATTTTTCTCACAGTTCATCAAAATGGAGGGAGGGAAAAAATGGAAACAAAACCAAAATGATTCCATGGAAGAAGGATGACAGAATTAGGTAATACAGCACCTCCTGTGGACGTATTCATGACACCTTGACTGTTCACCTGAGTTTGGAGACATCAGTGTTGTGCTTAAGTGCCATCACATAGGAATCATGTCATTCATGCCGGAAAAGCATCAGCAAGCCAGGAACTGCCACTGTACTCTGGTGATCATGATGAAAACAGCAAAGCACTCGTCCTTTTTCACATTTGAGATTAGTTAAAGCTGACAATAGATGTCTTATCACTGCTTGAATCTGAGCTGCAGGGCAACTAAGAGTTTGCAGCTGATCTTGCATGAGGTGAGGACAGGAGGAGAGGGATTTCAATGTGTGACCAGGACTTCAACAGCTTTGCTCTTTAATGAAGAGGCTTACTATGATTTTCTCTTTTAATTTCTGGGTGTGTCTGGAAGTTCGGGACATGATAAAGAATCCGCTGAAGCTGGCAAAAGTCTGAGAAATAAAATCTACCACCTGCTGTTCCCAAGTGTGTGGGAGTAAAGGAGGAAATTGAGGAGGCACCCTGGGGCTTCCTGGTAACTGGTCCTTGCAAAATGCTCAGCAGCCCCTTCACATACACACAGAATCACACACACAGAACATTTGAATGTTGAAGGGACCTCTGGAGATCACCTGGTCCAACCCTCCTGCCAAGTAGGGTTATCTACCGCACATTGCACAGGATGGCATCCAAATGGGTTTTGAATATCTCCAGAGAAGGAGACTCCACAGCCTCTCTGGGCAACCTGTGCCAGTGCTCTGTCACCCTCACAGTAAAGAAGTGCCTCCTCATATTCAGATGGAACTTCCTGTGCTTCAGTTTGTGCCTGTTGCCTCTTGTCCAGCACCGTTCTCTTGACGCCCCCTCCTTCAGATATTTGTACACAATAATAAGATTCTCTCTCAGTCTTGTCTTCTCCAGGCTGAACAGATCCAGCTCTCTAAGCTTCATATGAGAGATGCTCCAGTCCCCTTATCATCTTAGTAGCATTCCTCTGGACTTGCTCTAGTAGTTCTGTGTCCCTCTTGTACTGGGGAGCCCAGAACTGGACACAAGACTCCAGGTGAGGAAAAAACTGAATTGCAAATACTGACAGATGCAGTACCATAAAGACATACAGAGAACCATACCTTGGGTGAATATGTAATATATACCGCTACCTGGAAAATCTTTCTGTGGCCTGTTAATTAAATTGGAAAAGGTTACAGGCTTCTCATCTACACAGAAAAGAATATGCACAGTAAAGCTGAGCATGAAATTCATACTGGCTACACTGAATAAATCTTACTCTGAAAGTAAATTCTAAAATTTTCAAAGTTAGTTTGTGATATCTATGTTTTTTTGAATGTGTTTGCTTTTAGATTTCATAAACACTTTTACAGTTTTATTATAAAGCTGTGATTAAAAAAAATGGAAAAAATAAATAAATTAGGCATTCCAATAAATGATTAGAATGGTTTTAAAGCAAGTCTTGAACTATCTTTCCAAGTTGTATGTAATATCTTCTGTCTCTAAATTGGCAGTTTATGTAGTTTGTTGAAATGTGATAGCCTATAAATATTGTACATTCACCAAAGAGGTGGATTACAGTTGTATTCTTTCTGTAAGTTTACTTCTGTAAACTTCTGTTTACTTACTGTTCTTGATGGCATTTATATTTTGTGTATATTAAGACTGTTGTTCATGTGATTCTGGGGGAACAATTATTGCTTGGCAAACTCAAGGTTGCCAGCTATAAAAGAAATGTAATTTTACTTTTTGTGGATAATTTTTCCTGATTGTCATTCTCAGCATGATCATTTTTAATATGCTATGCAACAGGAATCTTGAATTTAAAAATGCAATTAAATACAGAATATAAAAGTTATCACATAAAGTTCATTATTTTACTTATTATTTCTTTTTAATATAATGAATAAGCCTATCAGGATTGTCTGTGGCTATTTGTATGTAAGCGATTTGCAAGAAAATCAAGTTTGTACTGGTTTTACTAGAACATATAAATACTGATATAAGCCATATTCAAACACTTACATACATGAGTAGTAAAGATTTCATTGAATTAATCATAGTCACAGCAATATTCTTGAGCCTAATAATCAAAACTTCAGTTCACATTTCAATTCAAGTTAAAAAAAATGTAGACATGGGATAGATTTTAACTGAAAAAAAAAAAAAAAAAGATATATTTTTTTAAAAGACATAAACCTACAAGTCATTAAGCTTACATTCTCATTTTGATCCATATGTCTGATTTGAATGTTATTTTCAAACTTTCTCTGGAGAAGGCAGTATTATAACATATACAACTTCAAATACAAGCTGTGCAAAGAGTGGATAGAATACAGCCCTGCAGAGAAATGTTTGGGGGTACAGGTTTGAGGGAGGAAGAGGGGAGGGGCAAGGGAGGATGGGGTGGAAAAAGGGGGAGCAGAGAAGTTGTGGATGTCCCATCCATGCAAGTGCTGAAGGCCAGGCTGGATGGGGCTTTGAGCAACCTGGTCTGGTGGGAGGTATCTGTGCCCATGGCAAAGCTTTAGAACTAGAGCTTTAATAATAGATTCATAGAATTGTAGAATCATTAAGCTTGGAAAAGACCTCCAAGATCATCTGTTCCAACAACCGCCCAACCATCAAAATTACCCACTAAACCATGTCCCTAAGCACCATGTCCCTAAACACCACGTCCAACCTTGCCTTAAATACCCCCAGGCATGGTGACTCTACCACTTCCCTAGGCAACCCATTCCAATGCCTGACTACTCTTTCTGAGAAGAAATGTCTCTTAATTTCCAACTGAACCACCCCTACCTCAACTTGAGGCCATTCCCTCTTGTCGTATCGCTGGTAATCTGTGAGAAGAGGCTGACTCTCAGCTTCTCACAACTTAGGTAGCTGTAGAGAGCAATAAGGTCTCCCCTGAGCCTCCTCAAGACTTAACCCCAGTTGCCTCAGCCTCTCCTCATAGAACTAGTGTTCCAGACCCTTCACCAGCTTTGTAGCCCTTCTCTGGACACGTTCCAGGGCCTCAATGTCTTTCTTGTATTGAGGGGCCCGAAACTGAACACAGTACTTGAGGTGCAGCCTCACTAGAGCTGAGTACAAGGGGACGATCACCTCCCTGGTCCTGCTGGCTACACTATTCCTGATAAAGACAGGATGCCATTGGCCTTCTTGACCACTTGGGCACACTGCTGGCTCATGTTTGAGTGAGCATCGACCAACACTCCCAGATCCTTTTCCTCCTCACATATTTCCAGCCACTCTGCCCCAAGCCTGTAGCATTGCTTTGGACAAAGTGGAGGACCCAACACTTAGCCATGTTGAACTTTATCCCAGTGGCCTCTGTCCATTGATCCAACCTGTCCAGGCCCCTCTGCAGAGCCTTCCTACCCTCCAGCAGATTGACATTGTCCCCCAACTTGGTGTTGTCTGCAAAAATACTTAGGGTGCACTCAATTCCCTCATACAAACCATCAATAAATCATTAAAGAGGATGGGCCCCAACACCAACAACACTCGTGACCAGTCACTTTAGGGTCGGAACCATTCTATGATAATATGACTCTATGATTTATGTTTCTATGACTCTATGATAATTTATAGTGGGCCTCCATCTTGCACTGTTCCATTTAGTCTCTAGTTTATATTATGCAACTGCCTAACACCTTCAGTCTAAAGAGACAGTGTTCCTTCTACCAAGGGTTGTATAAGATTAACTAATTTCTGAAGTCAGAAGGATATTATGTAAATAGCATATTGGTTTTTTTTTTGTTTGTTTTGTTTTGTTTTTGAGAGAGATTGAATACATTACTGTAAATTAACAAAGGTTTTGTAAAGGTATCAGAATAACTAGTATAAAAATTAGTGTCTTCAATGGAAGTTGTTTGGGCAGGGCAGAACAGAATTCCAACACTTCAGTCCTCTGTGCACCATTCTTTCCGTTCACATTTACCTGTTGTACATAATTACATCTGTGGAGTTTCTTAATAAAAGAAAAATGAAGCTAGAGATTTTCGGTTCTTTTTAGATTAGAAGTTCAAGTTTTGCAACTCTAAGAAACATTTATTCTTCTTCTTAATGTGAAAAAAAAAAAAATCACCTTACCCTCTTGAAGTCTTTCTATTTGTGATAGGCTCCTCAGGTCAAAATACTAAGGGCATGAAATTGCTATTAGCTATAGCTATTAGAAGAAAGAAACCAATAGACTGCAGTCTTCATTAATCACATCTAATAAAACAGATAAGAAAAGAGGGTTAGCAAAAGGTTATATCCTTGTTATCAACCTAGAACTCTAAGTTTCAGAGAACTGATGTCAAGAAAATGGCTGATATCAGTGAACAAACATTTGCTAGCTAGTACATGAGTAAAGAGGACCAGGAACAGTAATTTTCCTACAATGCACAGAAGATTCATTTTCCTATCACTAGGGACTTAAACATAGCATAATCATTACTACTAACATTACCAAGGGTTTTGCCTACTGTTTTAAGTTTAATGAGATCAAGTTTCTGGAATTTTTTATACTTTCTAGATTTTCAGTAAGTCTAGTAAGTTGCACAACTGACTCTCAGAGGATTGTGGAGTATTTTTTGCAAGTGTCATTTTAAGGGTCTTTAAAATATTTCCACCTAGAGCTTCAAATTATAAAATTAGTGTCTCATAATTTTATTAAAATAAAATTAGCATAAAAAATATAAAATAGTTCCTTGTTTGTGAATAGGATGAAGTCACACAGCTGTGAGTTTGCAGAAGCTATTACCGCATGTGCTTTGGCCTCATAACCAGCTTCCAATGATTTATTTTTCAACACACAAAATCTAGATTTCTCTCATTTCCATGTTCTAACTCTAAAAAATGTTTTGCAACATATTGTCTTGGGACATTTCATTCCTCTTGTCATTTACAGTGCTGTGACTGTCATCATGTTCCAGGAAGAAGTGTTTATTTAGCAATACTCTTTCAGCATAAACGGAGAAAGCCTAACATAAAAAGACACTCAAATATCTTTGCATACCTTAAAAAGTCCACTTCTGCAAAAGTGCCCATGCCTGCAGTAGCAATTTTTCAACCGTGCTTTGTTTTTATATTATGCTATCATCATGTTTATACTCTTTATGGCCCAAAATACTCAAAAATCACATTAAATCAAGAAGCTGAAGGCTAGGAGTGTAAATTATGGCAAGTGCTTCTTTCCACTGCATATCCAGATTATCTAATGTATCTGGCAATTGTTCAGTTAAGCACCTACAATTGATGGCATTCTGTGATGATTGAAATGCCCTAAATATTTAAAGTTAGAAATATTTATGTCTTAGATTACAAATTACAGTATTTAAATATACACTTACAATCTGAAAAGACATGAAATGATGAGTCAAAGGAGGGATTTTGATTTTCTGTTCAAACTGTTAAGAAATAATGCTTTCATCTAAGAGCTCACCTTCATTTCATGCACAGAAAAAATTAACAGCTGTTCTCATTCTTATATATGGGAAGAATTATTTTTTTTTTTTAATCTCTGAACTAATTCCATATCATCCCAGACAATTGCTTATTTCTAATGATCTTCAATATGGTCCTGTAAAAGTTATATTAAATATAATTTAGACACAAAAGAACCAGGGAGCTGGTGAACTACATTTTTAATAAATGTTTCTGCAGGTACTTAAGTCTTATTGTCAACTGAGCTCATCCTCATAATCAGTTAGCTATTGAAGATCATATTTATATATGATAAGGTTTCACATTTCCAATGCTTCACATGAAAGACTGATGCCCTCAGTAGTATAAATTCTGACCACAATACTCAAGCAGCAGGATTCATAAGAAATATGTGCTGACTTTATACTTCTACATTTTATTATGGAAGTGACATTTTTGCCATTTATTGCCAAGTGAGAGATGAAGTAAAAATAAACGGCTAACAAAAGATGCCACTAAACTTATAAGAAAGATTAAGTCCTGGAATTAAATGGTAGTTTAATGGAAATTTGTAGGTTATACAGCTCCAAACCATCCCAAAATGTTAGAGATGGAATGGCTGTGGTCCTCCAGAGAAGGACCCTTGAGATCCAGAGTTAACAGTATAAACACAAGAAGAAACTATACAAGCTTTCGGAACGTAACTCAGGCTGTATGGTGTTCCCTGGCTCCAGCCAGATTTTGTCTTACACAGATTAATAAATTGTTGTGTTTGTTTGTTTGGTGTTCTTTCTAACATTTTATTTATTTATTTATTTATTTATTTATTTATTATTGGATGAAGAAAAGATATCTGATTGGTTGGGAAGGAAACATCCAAACAAAGCAACAAATAAGTCTTTTGGCCTTCAGCAGGGAAGGTTTATTTTTGCAACAAGGTTTAACATCATTTCTTGTTTTTAGGTCTGGTGATTTGGACAGATGGTTAAGCTCCAGATTTTTCTCTAATGCATACTCTCCTCCTCTGAAAATGGCATACCGGTGAAAAAGGCAATAAGATAATAAATAACTTTCCCTTTCTCTCTTTTTTTTTTTCATCAGTGACATAAGTAACAGAGAAAAAGTACATCCTCAACTGAAGAACATCATATTTGTTGTATCCTCAAGAGCACTTTCCTTACTGCCTGTATCTCACAGCTGAGTAGACATCTACTGTATTACAGAGTAAATATTGTCTGACTTCTAACTGCTTATTTTCAAAAATATGGTCTTCAAAACACTGTGGAGAAAAAGACGAAATGGAGGCACTTGGCTCAGCCAGTCATGGTTTGTATATCTTTTTATTATCCCAGTCCATTAAAAGATTGATTGGATCTTTTAGTAGTCTCTTCGTAATATTTGTGAGAGTGTCTGTTCATCCAGAGTATAATAATAGATTTACCAATTTCACTTAGTACAAATGTGACTGCTAGGAACTGAATTTCCATGCTGAGAGAACTGTATTACATTTTATTTTGTGTGTGTATATCTCAATATCTTGTTTAAGTAGTGATTTCTTCTGTATGCTGAGCAGTTATACTTTCAGAAATATTTGCCTGTTCAGTATTTTTTCAATGTAGACTTTTGGCTTCTATTAATGGACTGAAACCTATGAAACTTCATGGTCTCTACAACAATTAGGAAATGCTATTCTGGCCGGATAATGGAAAAACTGCATGTTTGACATGTGATAGTATTTGCTGAAGGCTTATTTTTTAACTTGTAGCAAGTTTAAAATTCAGCAGCAATTTTAAAATTTCTTGCTAAGTGGTAGAAAGCTTATGTCTCTTATTTTTTTAAAGGACAATCTTTTTAAACAAAATTAAGAAGCGTTTATAATGTATATATATATGCATATATATGCATATATATTATAGCAGGGGAAAAGCTGAGAAGGATATGGTAAGAAACAGCCATGTCAGCGTTGTCATGGGTGCGTGGCTAGGCTGATGCTGGTAATTCTGGATTGAATAGCCCTAACCAGACAGGAACAGGATAGAAGCTATGTACACAAGCTAGTTGTGTTCAGATTCATAGGCCAGATGGATTTCACCTAAGTGTGCTGAAAGAACACAGTGTTGATAATACTTTAATGTTTTTGCTATTGCTGAGCCATGCTCTCACTACATCAAAGCTGTACTTGCAGACCCCTCTCATGTTGGGAATGGGAAAGACACTGGGATAGGACACAGCCAGGAGCCAAACTGACCAGGTGGATACTCCATACCATAAGACATCACGCTCAGCAATTAAAACTGGGCAAAAGAAGAATAAATGGAGGGCAGACATTCATTAATAAGGAGTGTCTTCCAAAGCAACTCTTACATATCCTGAGACTTTGCTTCCCAGGAAGTGTTTGAACCTACTGACGATAAATAGAAGATAAGATTTTTTTTTTTTTTTTTTCGTTAAACTGCTTTTATCTTGACCAATTGTTTTTGTTTGTTTGTTTGTTTGTTTGTTCCATCTTATTTTCTTCCTTTGTCTTACTAAGAAGTGTGAGGTGAGTGAAGCTTGGTGGGCACCTAGTGACCAGCCAAGGTCAACCAACAAAAAGCCCATGATGACTGAAAATGTTACCGCTAAGGGAAGCAAAGACAAGTATCTAAGGAACTACTGTCCAGTTCATTTCACTCCTTGAAAGATTCCAGCTCTGGCTTCTTAGAACCATTTCCAACCACATCAACACAGTAAGATAATCAGAAACAACCAACACAATTGTCAGCCACACATCACTCCCGACTGCACTGTTCAGCTTTTGTGATAAAATTGCTGGCTGTGGTGATGAAAAATAGTGGTGGGTGAAATACACCATGATTAGTAATGGCTTTGTCAGTCTTCCATTGCATTCTCATTTGGAAGTGGAGGTGGTATGAACTGAAAGTAAAAACTATTAGATGGAATGAAAACTACCTAGTCCTCTAGGCTCAGATCAATGCCTTGACACCCAACAGTGGGATCCTAACAGGCAAATTAACCAGGGCCACAATATATATTCACAGTACAATATAACAATTATATATTAACATATGTACAATATGACTATTATAATAAGCATCAACACTTAACTAACATAGTAAATGTGATTGACTTAACAATAGTCCAGTTTTTGAACAGGATGATGAAGTAATTACACACCAGAGATCTATTCTAGTCTGTATTTGCATTCGTGTTTTCTCTTCCACAAAAGTTTGTTGCTTTCTGAGCTTGTGTAAGAGTCTATATAATCTCTAACACCTAGTAAGTTAATTGTGCACTCTGTGAGGATTTTGCTGAATGTTCAAGTTGCATTATAAAATACAACAGTATATTCTCTCTTTTTCTCTATCATTTCTTGATAAAACCTATCATTATCTTAGCTTTATCAGTGATATGACTCTTATGAAATGAGATTTTCATAGTGCAATTGCTTTACATTTATCTGCACTTTTATTTCATCTTCCACTTGTTTCTCAGTCATTCAGCACCAAAGATATTTTGATATTTTGCAGTTTGGTTCTGTTTTTGCTAACCAGACCATATTATTTATTTATCAAGCACCTCAGTATTTAGGTGAATAGGTTGAACAGCATGGCCACTATCTCCTATTAATGTGTGCCTCCACTGTTAAACTACTTCAAAATTTATTTACTTTTTCATAAGCAATTATTATTTATCCATCTGAACATGTTCTCCTTTTATCCTATGACAGACTGGTTTATCTGAGGTGTTTTTGTAAAGAATATAGATGAAATACATTTTGGAAAAAGATAAAAAAAGTCTCTCACTCATCGATTGACTCATAGACTCATTGGTTCCCTCGAAGAACCCCATCAGGTATGTGAGACACATCAGTTCACAAAATAATATTACCTTCTTTTCAGAATACCATCCCTGCAACCACTATTTAAAGAAGAGTTTACAACCTGTAGTCAGTGGTTCAAAAATTTTAACCGTGATTTCCTTTAAAACACCAGGATCTTTTGGGTCTATGCCAACCCAAAGCATTCTTTGATTCTGTGAGAGAAAATTTCATTCTCTTCAGGATTCTTCAGAGTTTCAGAGCAAATACCACCTTATTATTCAGGGAAAGAAGGAAAGAAGGACAGAAAGAAGGACAGAAAGAAGGAAGGAAGGAAGGAAGGAAGGAAGGAAGGAAGGAAGGAAGGAAGGAAGGGAGGGAAGGAGGGAGGGAGGAAGGAAGGGAGGGAGGGAGGGAGGGAGGGAGGAAGGAAGGAAGGAAGGAAGGAAGGAAGGAAGGAAGGAAGGAAGGAAGGAAGGAAGGAAGGAAGGAAGGAAGGAAGGAAGGAAGGAAGGAAGGAAGGAAGGAAGGAAGGAAGGAAGGAAGGAAGGAAGGAAGGAAGGAAGGAAGGAAAGGAAGAAGGAAGGAAGGAAGGAAGGAAGGAAGAAAAGCAAGGAAGGAAGGAAGGAAGGAAGGAAGGAAGGAAGGAAGGAAGGAAGGAAGGAAGGAAGGAAGGAAGGAAGGAAGGAAGGAAGGAAGGAAGGAAGGAAGGAAGGAAGGAAGGAAGGAAGGAAGGAAGGAAGGAATTAAAAAGCGTTGCCTTCAGTTTCACAAAGCTGTCTAAAGTGACAAAGAAAAGTGTGAGATTTCATGAAAAAAAAAAGTTCACTTCTGAACTTTTTTTGAACTTCTTTTGAACTGGAACCTTTTTTTTTTTTTTTTTTTTTTCTCAAAAATGAAGCAATAAAAAGTGAAATTATCAAAGGACACGTGAACATACACACACACACATAGACACACACACCACTTTTTACAATGTCTAATATATAAAGAATAAAGAATTTTTAAAAATACAGGAAAGCTTTCACACTTAAACTACATCATGTGAAGTGCCAGACAGAAGTAGCATGTAAAACTGTCAAACTGCGTAGTGCTTAAATGTTTTATTTTTTTCTGTAAAAAAGAAGTGAATCAAAGTATGTTTTAAATGAGCTCATGGAAAATCAGTGAATATTAATTTACTTAATCCTTTTATGGTGTGCAAAATTTTAAGCCTCAAACCTCATGGATAATATATATCTTGAATTCAGATCCTCATTTGGCAGGTAGCCACTTTGCCTGTGACATAATACATTTTAGCACAGGCCTCAATCTATTTCTGACCTTTAAAAGAACATTGTTAAATGAGATTGATGAAGCTGAGAATTATTATCTTCTGTAACTATCATCATGCCATACAACATCTGATTATTTTCCTGTTTTATGAATTTTGTACATCCTCTGACACTTCCAATTTATCAGTTATTGCTCTTCAAGTAAATTATCTGAATTTAAATTGATAAAGTATTAAAGGTAAGACATCATGTGTATATCACTGTACAATCACTTAAGAACTATCCAGTAATATTATCTGTCTAATTTGTTAAGGAAAGTTTTAGTAATGAATCACTGCTGAGGAGAACAAATAAATTTGTTACTCTAGAATGATGTTTTCTACAGAAGAGTACATAATTGTCCATGAAAAAAGGTCACTAAAAGCAAAACATTTTGTCCTAGAGTACCAGTTACAATGACATAAGGATAACTTTCAACAGAACTTGCTCCAATTTAGTGGGTTAATCTTAACATTCAGGTTCCTATACACCCAGAGATCACACAGCTTCAGGTATTTGAAAGTTAGAACTGAGGTTGTGGAGGCACAACAGAGACCTCAACGGTTTCTAAGCAGGGTTTTCCAAATCAAAACTGTGTGGTCCAGTGTTGAACCTGGTTAAAAATTTTTCTCCAACAGACCCACAGTTTCATAGCTGTTATCTTCAAATCTAATTTTAATGAAGTCTTAGAATTCTTATATATTTATTTATTATTTCCAAAGGAAATACTGATTTATAATTTCAATTCCAAATTTGATTTGTCTTAGTTTCCTCAGGTGACCAAGGATGTGTGGTCAGACTAAACTTAGAAGTTACTTTCTGTATGGCAGCTCTCCTCATCTAATAACTTTAAAAGTTTTTGGCCAAACTAACTACAATTGTCAGATGGGTAGAGTCTGTGTTTTCACAAAAGGCTTTTTTTGTTTGTTTGTTTTGTTTTGTTTTGAAAACAGTTCCTTTTTTTTTCCACTGAGCAAACAACTCTGCAATATGACCCGAACAGTTATTCGTTGTGCTATTTATATACATATACTTATGGGACTTCTCCCACAGGAAACAGTTCTGTAGCATACAAGGATTTCTTTCTTCCACAGGTTTCACAGAATGACCATTCATGAATTTCTTATTTTTTTGCAAGAACATCTTTCTAACTTTTAGACTCACCTATGCCTGTTAAACATACTTCGGGTACAGATTCACAAATCCTGCTCAAGTTAACATGTTTCTTATACATAGATATTAATAGAGATCAGTTTGAGAAATGTTAAAGCTTTTTCAGTAGAAATTGCCTCTTTAGACTCTCACTGCTTTTGTTAATCAGGTGCATTTTGCAAAGGCATGATGTGGTTGTTTTTCAAAATGACAAAAAGACAGCTTTGGGAGTTTTAATTTCTTCTGAGTCTAGTTTTTACTATAGATTAGATCTCAGTTTGTTCATAAGGATGGAGTGATGACATAATCACTGTGTTGCAAATTAATATTTTACATGGCTTTTTTCAACCTGCTTAGAGCACTACAAATTCCATGTCTCAGACATAATCATGAAATGTTACTTGTTTTTATTGTTTTTGATGTTGTTTGGTTGTTTTGTTTTGTTTTGTTTTTAACCAGGGTTCAATACATGAATATAAGAAGACAATCACCTGTTTTATCTACTTCAATAATGAACCAGTAAGTTAACGTAGACAATATAAACAAAAACAGAGAGAAAAAGTAAAAATTAAAAGGGAAAAAAAAAACAAAACGCTAATTTGAAAGGAACTTTATATGTATTCTTCCTTCTACATTGAACTTAGAGTTACGTATAAATAATGTACCTGGAAAAAAAAATCCATAACTTTTCCAAAAAGAAGATCTAAGAGGAGGACGAACTCGCAAACATTGATAATATCACCTAATGAATATGTAGCCTTTAACATTTTTGGATGATTCATTAACTCTTTGCTATGGTCTAGTTAGGATCATGGGATGAGCTCAGAACAGACAACTTGAATTAATTTTGAATGACACTACTCTGGAATATTTTTTCCAGTCACTGATGGGTATTTGGTTCACAAGAACAGCAGGAGCTAATCTGAAGTAAACCTTTGTAAAGGCGGTCATCAGAGCTTTAACACCAAGCATTTTGCTCTACAGACCTTGTATTGTCCAACTATTTGCTAACAGAATCCTAGATAAAGCTATCTGCTAATGCAGCCACATGTCTTCCAAACATATTAATTCATATGCATAATATGAAAAAAAAAAAAAAAACCTCTCTTATTATCCTATAATTGCTGTGTGCAACAACAGAATTGAAGGGATTTTAATGGGGGCGGGGGGGGGGGGGGGGGGGGAGTTATTTTAAAGGAGAGGGGAGGTTCCTATTTCTTTCATTTTTATGGTGGTCTTCCACTTTGTATGATTTTGACAGAAATAGCCTTGTATATTGGTACTTTTTCCAATGCTTTAACCATAGATTTTAAGCAGCTTAGTATTGTATACTATTGTTCCGAACTTGTATGTGTATGTGTGTGTATTTCTATGTATACATATTTCTAAAAAATACATAAGTAACTCAATGAAAGAGCTGCAAAGGAGAACAGAATTCCCCTGGAAAGTAACTTGAGCAGTTTCCAAGGCAGTTCATAAGACATTTTTGGATCCCGGCAAAAAAAAAAAAAAAAAAAAAAAAAAAGTATACATGTAAATCAGCATTACTATCTTTCTTCCAAAGAATGAGAATAAGTTGCTTGCGTGATACTTTATGCAAACCTAAAATCAAATGTTCAGGTATCAAACAGATAAGATACAATAATTGAAAGTTAACATTCCCTTAATATTTATTTTCTAAGATATGTGTCATTAACGAAAAAGCTTTTGATATATTTTTCCCTCTTAGGGCTTTTTGCCTTAGAATTTTTCCCATGAATCAGTACGAGGAGAACTAAGAAGAGAGAGGAAAATGACAACACTTTTGTCTACGTTCTTCACTGTTCCAAATGCATCTTATCCATGTGTAAGAGCAGATGAATTGGAATTGTTGTGTGTGGATGATTGCACCAGGAAAATTTTCGTTGCTCTGCTGTTCTACTCTGTTTTAAAATTCAGATTCATTGCTTAGTTTAAAGGCTTAACAAAAATAAGATGTTGCAATATGTCCTAGAAAGTCAGGTAGTCATGCATGTTTGAAATACACATATGTTTTCAAATACAGGTGAAAAATTAAGGTGATCTGCAAGGCCTGAATATTTAGTCAATAGGTTGGGTTTTGTAGATTAGATGCAGGAAAAATCACTTGTTCTGTACTAAATAGTGAAGGATATGACTAATAAACCCTAAACCTCCATGTTTATAAAGTAGAATGATATTCAACATTAAGTATGACAGGGGAGGTTCAGGCTGGGTATTAGGGGTTGGGCACTGGAATAGGCTTCCCTAGAAAGTGGTAATGGCCTGCTGGAGTTCAAGAAGCATCTGGACAATGGTCTCACACCTGGTCTGGTTTTTGGATGGTCCCATGCAGAGCAAGGAGTTGGACTCTGTGATTCCTGAGGGACCCTTCCAACTTGGGATATTCTATGATTCCAAGAGAAAGGACACAGAATTTTCAACTTTTCATACAAAATCACCATTTAGACATTCAACATTAATAATTTCAGATAAAAACATTAAGCACTAACCTCCTACATAATGAAACAGATATTAAAGTTCATCACTAGCCAAACAAAATGTGAAAGACATACCAAAAGACTTTCCTTTAAACTACATCCTTGACTTTCCCATACTTTCTTTAAATTAAGATCACTTTACATAATTTCCACCTCTCTTCCAAAACTCACTGAATTCAATGAAATCAATTGTTTGGAATTTGTTGATGTCAGTTTACTTGTCTTCTTTTTAGTATTAAGTACTTGCCATTTTGTCCTGGACACCGAGAGAAAAAAGAATAATACACCAGAAATATCATCTGATTAAACAATGGATTTATTAAATTGTTTCAGGGAACAATCCAGTAATACTGCACCCAACAAAGGTTGTTGTTTATTTTGCAGCTATTACCATATGGTGCAGACCTGTTCTCAGTTAATATCTCCTTGTCCCATCTCCTACCTCCAATCTGGTAATGTAAGCATTTTTTGAACACCACTGTTTTACCCCTCGTAATGTGACAAGTCAGAAAAGAGGGAAAAACACTTCAACAACCTAAACAATGAGCTCTTTAGAATGATTCCTCTGATTCTTTCTGAAACTTTCCTTTCACTATATTGTTTCGCATTTGAGTCTGGTAAGTAAATGGACTGTCAAGTGAATAAATACTGATTATAAGAATTTGCAATCTTGAGAATACATCAATTTAACTGCTTAATTCATCAATTTTAACAAATCCAGAATACACAAAACAAAACAAAAAGAAAAAAGAAATAAAAGCAAAAGCTGAATGCAACCTAACTGTGTGCTTTTAGTCTCAAAACAAACAAAGAAACAAAAAAAAATTAAGCCTAAAAACAAACTTCTCAAGTCCTTTTGATAAGACTGTTTCAACAATGTGGAAGGCTTATTCTTAAAAAAAAAATAGACAACTGTCGGTGTTAATAGAACGTTTTACAAACGTTTATAGAATGTTTTATATATTCTCTTTTAGGAACACCAACATTAATTATTTTCAGTAAAAACTTTTGATCAGACTTTGAAAGACGCACATTAATAACAACAAAAGTCTGGAGGAAAGAACAACGTCTTCAAAGTGTTTTAGCTATTCTTCTGAAGAGTTTATGCCTCTGCAAAATCTGCCATATCAAAAACTCAGGAGGACTATAAGGATGTTGCGAAGCTGTGCAGGGACAAAATTAGAAAGGCCAAAGCTCATCTGGAGCTCAATCTGGCTACTGCTGTTAAAGATAACAAAAAATGTTTTTACGAATACATTAACAGGAAAAGGAGGACTAAGGAGAATCTCCATCCTTTACTGGATGCGGGGGAAAACTTAGTGACGAGAGATGAGGAAAAGGTTGAGGTGCTTAATGCCTTCTTTGCCTCAGTCTTTAGCAGCAAAACCAGTTGTTCTCTGGATACCCATTACCCTGAGCTGGTGGAAGGGAATGGGGAGCAGGATGTGGCCCTCACTATCCACGAGGAAATGGTTGGCGACCTGCTACAGCACTTGGATGTACACAAGTCAATGGGGCTGGATGGGATCCACCCGAGGGTACTGAGAGAACTGGCAGAGGAGCTGGCCAAGATGCTTTCCATCATTTATTGGCAGTCCTGGCTATCAGGGGAGGTCCCAGTCAACTGGTGGCTAGCAAACGTGATGCCCATCTACAAGAAGGGCCGGAAGGTAGACCCAGGGAACTATAGGCCTGTTAGTTTGACCTCAGTGCCAGGGAAGCTCATGGAGCAGATTATCTGGAGTGTTATCACGTGGCACTTGCAGGGCAAGCAGGCGATCAGGCCCAGTCAGCATGGGTTTATGAAAGGCAGGTCCTGCTTGAGGAACCTGATCTCCTTCTATGACCAAGTGACGCGCCTGGTGGATGAGGGAAGGGCTGTGGATGTGGTCTACCTTGACTTCAGTAAGGCTTTTGACACCGTTTCCCACAGCATTCTCCTCAAGAAACTGGCTACTCATGGCTTGGACTGGCGTACGCTTCGTTGGGTAAAAACTGGCTGGATGGCCGGGCCCAAAGAGTTGTGCTGAATTCAGTTAAATCCATTTGGAGGCTGGTCTCTAGTGGAGTCCCCCAGGGCTCAGTATTATGGCCAATTCTCTTTAATATCTTTATTGATGATCTGGATGAGGGGATCTAGTACACCGTCAGTAAGTTTGCAGATGACACCAAGCGAAGTGCGTGTGTCGATCTGCTCGAGGGAAGCAAGGCTCTGCAGGAGGATCTGGATAGGCTGGAGCGATGGGCTGAGGTCAACTGTATGAAGTTCAACAAGGCCAAGTGCCGGGCCCTGCACCTGGGGCACAACAACCCCAAGCAGAGCTACAGGCTGGGAGATGAGTGGTTGGAAAGCTGCCTGGCAGAGAAGGATCTGGGAATACTGGTTGACAGTCAGCTGAATATGAGCCAGCAGTGTGCTCAGGTGGCCAAGAAGGCCAACAGCATCCTAGCTTGTAGGAGAAACAGCGTGGCCAGAAGGACTAGGGAAGTGATTGTCCCCCTGTACACGGCTCTGGTGAGGCCACACCTTGAGTACTGTGTTCAGTTTTGGGCCCCTCGCTACAAGAAGGACATGGAGGTGCTCAAGAGAGTCCAGAGAAGGGTAACGAAGCTGGTGAGGGTTCTGGAGAACAAGTCTTACAAGGAGCGGCTGAGGGTGCTGGGCTTGTTCAGCCTGGAGAAGAGGAGGCTCAGGGGCGACCTCATCGCTCTCTATAGGTACCTTAAAGGAGGCTGTAGCGAGGTAGGGCTTGGTCTATTCTCCCACGTGCCTGGTGACAGGACGAGGGGGAATGGGCTAAAGTTGTGCCAGGGGAGGTTTAGGTTGGATATTAGGAGGAATTTCTTTACGGAAAGGGTTGTTAGGCATTGGAATGGGCTGCCCAGGGAAGTGGTTGAGTCACCATCCCTGGAGGTCTTTAAGAGACATTTAGATGTTGAACTTAGTGATATAGTTTAGTGGAGGACTTGTTAGTGTTAGGTCAGAGGTTGGACTAGGTGATCTTGGAGGTCTCTTCCAACCTAGACGATTCTGTGATTCTGTGACTGTGATTCTGTGAAAGCCATCTGGATGACTTTCCCTTCTGCAAACTGACTCGATTCACCTTCTCCCTCAGCAGCTTCTGCAACTCGTCACGTAGGACTCCATACAGCAGCTTTCCATCTCCAATGCTTTCCCACAATACGACAGGACCCATCAGTGAACAGGGCATATTTCTTCTCATTTTCTGGTAGCTTGTTGTACAGTGGGGCTTCTTCAGCATGAACCACCTCCTGCTCTGATGATATCCCGAAGTATTTGCCTTCTGGCCTGTCCATAACAACTTCCAAGATTCCTGGGTGACTGGGGTTTCCTATTCGAGCCCGCTAAGTAATCAGTGCAACCCACTTGCTCCATGTAGCATCAGTTGCATGATGTCTAGAGGAGACCCTTCCTTTGAACATCCAGCCTAGTACCGGCAGTCGGGGTGCCAGGAGGAGCTGCGCTTCAGTATCGACCACTTCCGAAGCAGATCGAACTCCTTCATATGCTGCCAATATCTCCTTTTCGGTTGGAGTATAGCGGGCCTCAGATCCTCTGTACCCCGACTCCAAAACCCCAGGGGTCGACCTCGAGTTTCCCCAGGTTCTTTCTGCCAGAGGCTCCAGGTGGGACCATTCTCCCCGGCTGCGGTGTAGAGCACATTCTTTACATCTGGTCCTGTTTGGACTGGCCCAGGGGCTACTGCATGAACTGTTTCCTGCTTAATTTGTTCAAAGGCTTGTCGTTGCTCAGGGCCCCATTCAAAAGCATTCTTCTTACGGGTTACTTGGTAGAGCAGGTTTACAATCAGACTGTAATTTAGAATGTGCATTCTCCAAAACCCCACGACACCTAGGAAAGTTTGTGTTTCTTTTTTGCTAGTTGGTGGAGACATAGCTGTTATTTTGTTGATCACATCCATTGGGATTTGACGATGTCCATCTTGCCATTTTATTCGTAAAAACCTGATCTCTCGTGCAGGTCCTTTAACTTCATTTTGTTTTATGGCAAAACCAGCCTTCAGAAGGATTTGGACTATTTTCTTCCCTTTCTCAAAAACTTCCTCTGCAGTGTCACCCCACACAATGATGTTGTCGATGTACTGCAGGTGTTCAGGAGCCTCCTCCTGCTCCAGCGCAGACTGGATCAGTCCATGGCAAATGGTAGGGCTGTGTTTCCACCCCTGGGGCAGTTGATTCCAAGTATATTGGACTCCCCTCCAAGTGAAAGCAAACTGTGGCCTGCACTCTGCTGCTAGAGGGATGGAGAAAAATGCATTAGTGATATCAGTTGTGGAGTACCACTTGCCTGCCTTTGATTCCAGTTCATACTGGAGTTCTAGCATGTCCGGCACTGCAGCACTCAGTGGTGGCGTGACTTCGTTCAGGCCATGATAGTCCACTGTTAGTCTCCACTCACCATTAGACTTTTGCACTGGCCACATGGGACTATTAAAAGGTGAATGAGTCTTGCTGATCACTCCTTGGCTCTCCAGTTGATGAATTAGCTTATGGACGGGAATCAGGGAGTCTCGGTCAGTGCGATATTGCTGCTGGTGCACAGCTGTGGTAGCGATTGGCACTTGCTGTTCTTCAACCCCCAGCAACCCCACAACTGAAGTCCTAACTGAAACCAGGACACAAAGTTAACTCAATCTGAATTTCAAAGGACGTTTAGAGAAGTCACACTTATCCATTCAGGTCTTCCTAATTTTCTTATTTTTAGTTGGGAAACAAAAAACACACACAAGACTTTGTTTAACTCAAATTCAATTAACAACAAGTCATTTCATTATGTTGTACATTCTACAGGTCATTTCAATAGTAAAACACATCTTAATTTTACTACCAATTGTCTGTACAGTCTTTTAAACAATGTGTGTGCTACAAATAATGTATATTGTTTATCAGAGGGAAAGTTTCAGGCAGTAAATGTTATTATTGTAAAACTTTTCATCATTGCTTAGTCACAGAAAATGGATAGAAACTAAAAGATCCACAGTAATGGATGAGGAGAAAAAAAGTATTTCTGCTTCTCATTAAGGACATTCAGTCCTTTATACTTTAATAATACTTTATATTTACTTTATATATACTTTAATAATAATATTTTAATAATTGCTTTGCTTCTTTATCAAAAAATTTTGGAGGAAGTCTTTGGATTTTTTTAAGATGAAATAGTTATTTTTAAGATGAAATAGTTCGTTTCCAAAAATACTATGTCAGTCACCTTACATTTTTTAGCTATTTCCTTGACTGAAGAAAACAAATAATGAAAAAGAATCCCTAAAAATTAAACAAACAAACAAACAAAAAATCTGCATCTGAGAACAAAACACATGTTCCTTTCATTTAAATAACACTTTGTCCAGAACAATCAGAACCTTGAGAAGGGAGGAATGTCTGTAAGGCTGTGAAGGGTAACAGCGTGAGTATATGCATCATATGTAGGACTAACCACATCTGCTGAACAGATGCAGCAATGGGATATTTCTGAAATTCAGTAATAGTCAGTCAAGACACCTCACCCAATTCATCTCATGTTCCCTAGGGATATGCATGTTATTGATTGGCATGATGTGTAATTAAAGGCAAGTACAAACTTTTACATTCCTGTCACACTTAATACTCTTTCCCTGCATTTAAAAAATAAATCTCCTTATTTTCCATCTTTGCCAAACTTGATGTTGGATGTAAAATGGAATGAAACAGGGTTGAACACAAAGTGAATCTTGAATATCATTGCAAAGCAGTTGTTTGTTGCTCCTGCTGTCCAATAACCCTGGAGAGGGACTTTCAGGTATATCCAGGTGTTAACTTCTGGTTTCTTCTGCAGCTATCATTTCTCACACACAACGTTTCTGTTCATGTCCCTTAAGAGAAACAATTTGTAACCACTAGGGGAGGGCTTGGTGGAATCAAACCAGAAAGAGCAACTATCATTTTCCTATTATACAGGGGAAAATGTTTTTAAAAGAAATAGTCTTGAACGTGTTTGAGTTCATTGTTTTCTAAGCAAGAGCAAACCAAGTTGTTTTGGAAGCAGACTGAATAAGATAGCTTAAGAAGAGAATGAAAAATGAAGTGTATTTATTTAGTGTTAGTATAGCCAGACTTTACATCCAAGGTTGTTTAGACTCCATACAGGGCTTCAGGGAATTCATCTGCAGTGACAGTAGGAACTGCAGATGGTCAGTCATTCCGGTGAAAAGAAACAAAGGTGATGAGGAAAGTGGAATGAAATATTTCCTAACTTCCTAATAATGTTCAGTTTTCTTGCAGCTGGTTGTGGCTTCTCACATCTGCATTAAGAATCGTAATATTCCTTTTCTCCAGTACTAATTAAGCACATGATGTTAAAATAAACACAGTTTACTTAGAGATCATGAGTAGGAGAAATGAGAGCAGTTGTGAATAATCCATATGCAAAGCAGCCAGCATCACTCACAAAATAACACCGTTTACAGCTACTTTGCCACTAGTGTGGTTACCTTATAAAACATCTGTATAAATTTTTTGACGGCAAGTTGAACTTGTTTTGCCACCTTAGCAGACCTTCTTCTAAAATACCATGCTTTACCTAAACAACTATGGAAAGTAAGTAAGGTTTTTTGAAGGGTCGAATGCCTGTGAGCTCTGAGGTTATCACAAACATTGCAATACCATTTGCGTTGAGGTTTTCACAGTATGTTTGGAGTTTTTTGCTACCTGTGATCATAAAGGCTAGCTTATGGTGCTACGTTCAAATGCCAGGGTTCAAAATTCAGCAAAATTCAGTGTTTTTTACACCAAAACTTCACTGTAACTTGACAAAGTTTGCTGAAACAGAATATTTGCTTTAAAAAAAAAAAATCAGATTGCCCAGTGTTTCGGATACTACCATAGAGAAGAAATTGTTGCTTGCCAGAATTATTTAGTGCATGTCTCCATATATAACATACGTGTTCCCCCTCCCCCCCCAAAAGAAAAGAAGCTTTAATTCACCCTACTCTCCCTGTCCGTCTGTCCCCTCCCCTCCCCCGCATCTCGAGTTTACTTTGAGCACCAGATTATACTTTTATACTTCAAGTAACTTCAAATAAATCTTATTAATAAATTCTACTTTTGCTTAACTGATATTAATAAATCTTACAGCATATGAAAGTCACCAGTGCTGAGCAATGCGATGGCACATTGGCAGATAACAGACTTTTTTTCTCATGTCACTGACTGCATTTGATAATTCACCACCCTTCTCAGTCTGACTGATTCTGACAAAATGCTGAACTTTTTATAACTCAGATGAGAAAGTACCACGACTGATCATGCACAACCTAGTTTCAGACAATACATTTTAAAATTTCATTCATTAATACCTGATTTAAGCAAGAATTTAATACACCCAGACATGAGACATATATATTAAACTTACTTTATTAAATACTTTTCTTCTACGTGTGTGTGCTTCAGTTGGAGTGGCAGAAGAAGCCAGAAAGACTTTTAGACATTTTCTGCTTTCTTACTAAAGGAAAGTTCAGAATTTTCAATAGCCTGGAATCTAAAAAACATTTAAATATACAGACAACTCACTCTTAAAAGTAATAAACCTTAACATTGTTTTCAAGGGGAGATCTATTTTCTCTTATGGATCCCTTTACTTTTACTTTCTTCTTTTCTCCCGCTATATTTGTTAGCTTTAATTTAATTATCCTTTTGCTTCAGGAAGGTATACAGACTTTATTGCATGCTACTCTTACTATTTTCATATATTTGTTTTCCATTAAACGAAGTTAGTTTGAAAATATCAGACTTGAAGTTTGCCACAAAAACTGCTCATTTGGTGAAATGAAGAACCATAAATAAATAAATAAAAGGTCACAGAGATTTCTCCTAATTACAAGAAAATTTTATAGGATGTTGTCCAACTGATCTCTTTCTATGCATAGTAGCAGGAAATCAGTAAGATCTGAGAAAGTCAGATAAAGTTCCAGTTTCATATGAAAGCCATCTATAAAAGCTACAACATTACTGTTACAACAGGAACTAACAGTAAGACAAATTAGAATGCAGGTCTGCCTAAAGCTGCGCAACTCAAGCTCTTGGCACATAATTTACATCAGGTTTAGACAGGCTTTCCATTTTTATTAGTTCCAATAAAAGCAGAAATAATCAGAAAGCTACATAAGAAATGAAAACACAACCAAAACAAAGAATAACTGAAAGGACTGAATGACAATTGAGGGAAAAAAAATAAAATTAAATGAAAACTGAAGTAAGAAACTGTGAAAAACTGAGTTGGAAATTAATGGGGAAGTGAAAATAATTATTAATTTACAGAAATTTAAATCTCATTTCATATGTTGCTATTAACATCACTTACATGTGAATGATCTGCAACCATAACAACAACAGAAATATTTATGTTCAGTTTTATTGATGAAGTTAAATAAGATAATACAAAATAAATGTGAAATGTACAGTAAGTTATTTGGCCAAGTAGGTGTGTTTTTGTTGTTGTTGTTGTTGTTTGTTTTGTTTTTGTTTTTTTTGTTTTCAATTACTATTTCTGGAGATATATATATTTATGGCCCTATATGTTATCCCATAACAAATAGTAGAACTGAATAAGTAGATACATAGTCTAGATAAAAGACAGAGAAGACAATCATGCTGTTTACATCAGTCTAATAAGCTAAGGTGTAGAGAGATGTAATTTGGTACAACATTTTTGTCTGGACACTCTTCCATAGGTCATAGAAGTAATCCTTGCCTAGTAGTTGGAAACTGTTTTTTCTCTGTAACATATATCCCTAGAAGATCACAACCTTTCTTGGGAAAGTCTTGGATGGTTTTGAGTAAAAGTGTTTGTGATAGCTTGTGTAAATAACATAAAAGAGGCTTAAGAGAACAATTAGGATTACAAACTATTGTGCAAACCAAGAAGAGTGTAAAGTTAGCCATTATCAATAAATAAATAAATAAACAGAAAAATTATATATATTAAATATATATAGAAAATGACCTTTTAACTTTCTCCTAAGCAGACCATTTTACATTCCATCCAAGCTGTCACATGTCCATGTGTGCAAGGTTGGGATTAGCCAGACAAACCCCCCACGGGGGCTGCTGTGCAGGCATGACAATTTTGTAACTCATTTAAATGTTATGTGCATATATGGCACCTTAGTACAAATTGAAACACTTTAGTATAAGATTTGCAGTTATCCCTTTTGTACAAAGGAGGTAACATCCGATGCACTATGGTACCACAATATCTTATTTTTAATACCCAAAACTTCTAGAGAGGTTTATAATGTTTTGGTGGGAGTAGGTCACCATGGTCCCGAAAGAAAGAGCACATCCCTGCTGGCCTCTGTTTATTTTCATAAAGCCAATATTGTGGATTTTTCACATTTAACCATGTGTGCTTTTGTGTAGAAACCCTTCTGGATGGCCGACAAAAATGTGAACAAGAAAGAGAGAAAATATTAAACTCCTTAAGTGTTATTATAGGAGGTCAGCAAAGAGCAAACACTAACTCAGCTATCTTATTTTAGATTAAAAAGTGTGTTTTGATCCCTTTACATGAAACATTGAGTGCTCACTTTGGAGGAGATAGAACTTATCATTTCTTCCTCATTAGCTAGTTACTTCCCATTGCACCTTATTTCCTGTTACTTAGTATACCAGGGCAAAGGATAGAAATTAAAAAAAAAAAAAAAAAAAAAAAATCACTGTATTTTTCTCTGAGCAGAGAAGGAATTTATTAACTCTATATACTCAATCTTACTTCATCAAGTTTCAGCAATGTTAATTCTGTAAACTGCCATTCTTCTGCTTGCTCAGCTCTGGCTGGAAAACTGCAAACCCTTCAAAATCTCTATGCAAACTTTTCTTCTGCAGAAAACAGAGCTGTGTAGACAATAGCATTAAAAAGAAGAAATGTACATGTTTTCTTTCTGTGATGCAGGATGGAAAAAATGTTCTGCAACGTGAAAGATCTCCAAGATTCAGTTTAAGATGAGTACTGCTGGGCCTGAGAATTTTCCCAATTGAACAAAGACATGTAGTTTATTACCAGAAACACATAACAAAATAAAATTTTTATTCGCCTTTAAATCATATTCACTTCTAATCTGTGTTTCTGAATTGCTAAAAATAACTTGTTACATCCTAAAAGTCCTTTTTTTCCCTGCACAGAGTTGTCTGTACTAAGTTCATCTATTGCCCAGTATTTTATTAATATTATCTTGGGAACATATGCATACTATAAGGTTGGTCTGATGTTTTTTTCAGTAAATTGCAGTCCTAGATGTGATTTAACAAATAAGTGGTATGAAATAGCATTCTCCTTCTTGGCATGGATTAAATACCAGCTGCTTTGATATAACATGAAAAAATCTATTGCTTTCTAATTAATATAATGTTTTACAGTCAGCTTGGTTCATATTATATAGGGAATTACAATTTTACTCATTGTTGCTGGGAATTATATATTCTACTACAGCATCATCCAGGAATCAGAGAGAAGAACTTTAAGACTTTAATTAGAAAGGTTTTTAGCCTTAAAGATATGCAAACAAGATTAATACTAGTGGGCTTGAAAGCTACATGTGATCTCTGATGACAACTCTTGCTTTGAGGCAAATACTTGTTTCTTAATTAAAACCCATGGTACCAAAATAAAGAGACCTATACAGTCGTTTTTATTCTCCAGACAGAGTAACAGTCAAAATATTGACACTAGTCTCAATCTCTACACTCAGAGGTACTGAAAGAAACAGATGAGATTTGTAGCATTTATCCATGAAAATTTCCCACAGATCTCAAGCTGTCAGTCAATTATACTAATCACCATTATCCATACATGATGATTACATACACAAGCCCTCACTAAAATAAAAGTACATGCATCAGATTTTTTTTGATGCAATTGATAAAAATTCTACTGTGTCCTCTACTTTTATTGAAGATGAATAATTGGGAGAATCTGTCTGTACTGTAGGAACTGTTGTGAAGCAGTAGTAACAAGGCATTAAGAATTAATTAAATACAATTTTCTGGTACAAATGAGCATTGTAAAAATAATGGTAGGACACAACACTTTAATGAACAAAACCATCAAATTAGAACTCTTAGCACAAATACACTGGAGTTTATAGTATGGGAACACCGAGAATGTAAATCATTCTTCAGAACTGAGTAACAGTATATATTAAACATATTGGAGAGTGAATACAAGCTTTTTGAGACAGGAATTGTGAGAATAAATCTGAGAAACAGAATGAGGAGGAAATAACAACAACCCAGTCTAACATATCTATAGACTAATTTTCTAAATGCATTCTGTATTTACTTGTGAGAGAGCAGGTCACCAGGGTGGAAGAGGGAGTGAAAGGGGGGACAAAGGTGGTTAAAGGGAGAGAGAGAAGATGGATGGGGGGAAGGAAGGAGAAGAAGAGTGGGAAGAGAGGAATGGGGAAGGATAGGGATGGGAAAGGGAGGAAAGGGAAGTGGGAAGGAAGGAAAAAAATGAAGAAAAGAGAGGAAAAGGAGGGAGAAAATGGAGGAAAAAAAATGAAGTTAGAAAAGGAAGGGAGAAAAAAGAAGGGAGAGAGAAAGAAAAGGGAGAAAAGGGAGAAAAGAAGGGAAAAAGAAAGGAAAAAAGGAGAAAAGGAGAAAGAAATGAGAAAAAGGAAAAGAGGATAAAGATAAGGAAAGGGAAAAGGAAAAGGAAAGGGAAAAGGAAAAGGAAAGGGAAAATGAAAAGGAAAATGAAAAGGAAAGAAAAAAGAACAAAAAGGCGAAAAATGTGAAAAAAATGAAAAAAGCAGAAAAGGGCGGAAAAGGTAAAAAAAAAAAGTGAAAAGTATGAGAAATAAGAAAAAGGAGGAAAAGAGAGGAAAAGTGGGAAAAGAGTGAAGTGGAAGGCAGGAGGGAAAAGGGATAAAATAGGGGGAAATGGGGAAAAGTACTGATAAACAAGAAAAAAAGAAAGATCTTCTGGAAGTATTCACTTAAGTTATTATGGAGAGAAAAATTAAGCCCATACCTGGGAGAGAAAGAGGAGCTCCTACTAGCTTAGTCTATTTGAAATATCCAAAAGATGTGGAAGACAGTAAAGAACATAGAAGGCAAATCTGAATGACTCAAGGAACAATGAACATATCCCCATAAATTTCTCAGTGTATCAGCATGTAACTGCTTGTATGTGGCAAGGTTTTGATAGCAGATGGCTGCCACGGTTGCCTCTGTGAGCAGAGCCCAGCAGCTGCCCCATGTCAGAGAGGAGCCAGCTCCAGCTGCTCCAAAAGGGACCCGCCGCTGGCCAGAGCAGGGCTGTGAGTGATGTTGGTTAGGCCTCTGGGACAGCAGATTGAAGAAAGGGAAAAAAATAGTGTGCTACAGCAGCTGGGAGAGAGGGGTGAGAAAAGAGGGTGAACCAGCCCCACAGCTCCCAAGGTGAGTGCAGAAGGAGGGCAGGAGGTGCTCCGGTCACCAGAGCAGAAGTTCCCCTGTGTCCCATGGAGAGGTCCATGTTGGAGCAGTCCATTCCAGAAGGACTGCACACATTGGGTGGTAAAGATCGATATTGGAGCAGTCCTTGAAGAGCTTCTTCCTGTGGGAATCCCACACAGGATCAGTTCAGGAAGGACAGCATCCCGTGAGAGGGACCTCATGCTGGAGCAGGGGCAGAGAGTGACTGTGAAGGAGTGGCAGAGATGAAGCATCATATACTGACCTCAGCTCCTATTCCCCATTCATTTGCTCCTCTTGGGGGAAGGAGGTAGAAGAGGGTGTATGGGGGAAGGTGTTTTTAGTTTGCTTTTAGTTCTCATTACTCTAGTCTGTTACAAAAAGGCAACAAATTACATTAATCTCTCTTATGCTGAGTCTGTTTTGCCTGTGATGTTATTGGTGAGCAAAAATAACTCTTCACTCACTAAGTGCACAGATAAATTTTTAAAACTGGTAAAGATGTACCTTAAACCATGACAAGTAAGTGGTTTATTTTATTTGTTTATTTTGAACTTAGAGCCTATAAAAAAAGATGGAGCTGGAGCTGGAATGGCTGCGGGAGCCGGGACTGGAACGGCCGCAGGGTCTGTCACTAGGTTGATAGTAGCATCAATTGCAGCTCGATAGGCACAAGCCAGACCCCAGCACGCCACAGTGATTTGTGTCACTTTGGAACTGCCAGAGTCATGACACCTTTTTTTCAAGTATTCTACCAGTTTTTTAGGATTTTGCAGTTGTTCAGGGGTGAATGTCCAAAACACTGGAGGTGCCCACTGCTCTAGAAACCTGCCCATATCCTCCCACACTCCCTGCCACTCGCAACTATCCCGCCTCAAGACAGATCTCCGGATGAGATTCCTAAGTAGTTGTTTAACCTTAAACAAAACCTGAAGCGCATTCAGGAGACATAACAACAAGAACATGCTGGTCTGAGTATCCCAAGGATATTCAACATCTTGGAGAGCTACCGTAACTAGCTCGGGGGATAAGAGGGTGGTGAAGGGGGAAGGGAGAGTGAAGAGGTAGGAAAAAATATCTTCCCCTGTCCCCTCCACAGATTGACTCCCTGATGAAAAAAGGCAATAGGTGTAATTGCTAATAGTTTCTGAGTTATGGTTTCCGAAGTATAGAGTCGACGACAGTGCTGAGTACAAATACCAGGTTAGAGTCATGACCAGATATCTCATCATTTCATAAGCCATCGTTACACCACACAGTACCATAACAATCTTAAACCAGGGCCCGGAAAGGATAAACAGCACGACAGGGAGCACATACAGAAAGTAACTTGCTATAAAACTCAATTTGGGAAACAGGCACAGCAGACTTGAGATTAAGGCAATCAACATTGTGACTAGCAACTATTAAGCAGGTCGAATACTTATACCAATTTTAGTTTAACACACTCTGGTCAAATCTGTCAATATCTCAACCCTTCGAGCCCCACGTTGGGCGCCAACTTAACTTGAACTTAAACTCGAACAGTAAGAATAATTCTGAACAAACTACAGTGTCTACGATCAACTTTACAATTGCATCTTCCAAAACAAGGAAAATGAAAAAAACAGTGTGAATTAACTAACCTTACAAAATTACTTACTTATTAAATGATCATATGATACAATGAAGTGATGATCATACAAAATAAAATAGTTTTGTATATTTGTATTGCTACACTTGAATATCTTTATGAAGGCCTTTGGAGACAGAAATATAATTATATAAGTAACTTACAGCTTGAGAGAAAATCTGCTGGAGAAAATTTCATTTGTGTGTTGGATGTTTTCATGAACTTCTGAAACTCTTTCAAAGTGACACAAACACACAATATTTCAGTTTGTGTGTATGTAACATAGACACATATTATGCCTAACTATGAAATGTTAATTTATTTACTGGATTATTTACTGGAAGGAATCTCGGCTTAAGAATGGTTATTTAGGTTTTGAAAGTGACTGCTTTTGCCATATTTATTTTGAAGAACCATGTGAGATACTGTAATTAATTTTTCATTTGTCTTATTGGAGATTTTTTCAATTTATTTCAAAAAAACATGGCCAAAAAAAAAAAAAAAAAAAAAAACTATCTACATCACGTAAAGAAACCAAGTTCTAACTAAAGGAGATATTCTGGTAAAAACAGACATGGAGAAGGCTGAGGTACTCGACAAGTTCTTTTCCGCTGTCTTCACTGTCAGTCAGGTTTCCCACGTCTTTCATTTCCACGAACTTGAAGTTGAGGGCTGGGGAGCAAAGTCCCTCCCACTGTAAGCGAAGACCAGGTTCAAGAGCATCTGATAAAACTGAACAAGTGCAAGTCTATGGGGCCTGATGTCAAGCCCCTCTCCATCATATTTGAAAAGCCCTGGCAGTCAGGTGGAGTCTCTGGTGACTGGAAAAATGGAAACATCACTCCCATTTTTAAAAAGGGTGGGAAGGAGAACCTGGGGAACTACAGACCAGTGATCCTCACCTTTGTACCTTGGAAGATCATGGAACAGATCCTCCTGGAAGCAATGTCAAGGCACATGAAAGACAGAGGTGATCTGAGATAGCCAGCATGGCTTCCCCAAGGGCAAATCATGCCTGACCAACCTGGTGGCCTTCTCGGATAGAGTGATTGCATTGGTCAAAAAGGGAAGACCGACCGATGTCACCTACCTGGATTTCTGTAAGGCCTTTGACACAGTAACACATGACATGCTGATCTCTAAATTGGAGAGAGATGGATTTGATGGGTGGACCATCCACTGGTTAAGGAGTTATTGAAGGTCACACCCTGAGAGTCAATGGCTCTATGTCCAGGTAGAGGCTGGTGAGAAACAGTGACCTTCAGTGGTCTGTCCTGGGACTGGTACTGTTTAATATCTTTTATCAATGACACAGAGAGTGGGATCAAGAGCACCCTCAGCAAGTTTGCAGATCACACCAAGCAGCTGACACAACAGAAGGAAGGGAAGCTATCCAAAGGGACCTGGACAAGCCTGAGAAGCGGGTCCATGTGAACCTAAGGAGGTTCAACAAGTCTAAGTGCAAGATGCTGCACCTGGGCCAGAGCAATCCTAGACATGAGTACAGACTGGAAGAAGAAGCCATTGAGGGCAGCCCTGCAGAGAAAGACCTGGGAGTTCTGCTCGAGGAAAATCTCAACAGGAACAAGCAGTGCATGCTTGCAGCTCAGAAGGCCAATTGCATCCTGGGCTGCATCTGCAGAGGAGTGAGTGGCCAGCAGGTCAAGGAAAGTGATTGTCCCCCTCTGCTCTACCCTCATGAGGCCCCACTTGGAGTACTGCATCCAAGCCTGGGGCCGCGCAGCACAAGAAAGTTGTGGATCTGTTAGAGCAGGCCCAGGGGAAGGAAGGCTATGAAACTCATAAGAGGGCTAGATCTCCTGTGAAGAAAGGCTGAGAGAGGTGGGGCTGTTCATCCTGAAGAAGAGAAAGCTCCGGCATGACCTTATTGCAGCTTTTCAATACTTAAAAAGGGCCTATAAAAAAAGATGGAGAGCAACTTTTTGCTCAGACAGAAAATGACAAGAGAAGAGTTTTATATGTTACCCTTTTATACTTTATACTTTTATACTTTTCTTTTATGCTGAAAGAGGGGAGATTTAGATTAGATGTTAGGAGGAAATTCTTCACTCAGGGGGTGGTGAGGCATTCGAACAGGTTGCCCAGAGAAGCTGTGGATGCCCCATTCCTGGAGGTGTTCAAGACAACTTTGGATGAGGCCCTGAGCAACCTGATCTAATGGGTGGCAACCCTGCCAATGGCAGGGAGGGTCAGAACTAGATGATCTTTAAGATCCTTTTCCTTTCCTACCCAAGCAATTCTACGGTATTTAAACTACAGAGTTATCAATTCTACCAAAGCGTCAAGAGAAGGGTGCAACAAGGGCTAAAATGAAGTAAATGATGTCTAGATGACATTCTCATGTTTGAAACAATCAATCCATTTGAGCAAGTTAATTCCTTGGGCCACGTCAGAGTACGTTTTCTGAAGTTTGTTCTAAACACAAAGAAGACAGCTGTTCTGTTAAGGAAGGCAGAACAAACTAGTACTAACACAAATTATTTTGGGCATGTCTGAAGGCAGAGAGAAAAAATAAGGCAGTGCTATGACAAATGCAATTAAATGTTCAGATATGGTACATTCATTATTGAAAAGAATGCCACAGATTTCAATGAGGATAAAAAAGATACTTCCTTTTACCTGATTCAGCTAGATTCACAGGTGCGTTACAGTAAGGAGGAAAGAAAAAAAAAAGAAAAGATAAATATAAGATTTAAAAAATAAATTAATTAATTAATAAAAAGACAGACAAAGGAGCAAGAGAGATGGAGGATCATTTCCTAAAAATATTTGGCTCTTATCCTACTGATTCCATGAATTTCAAGAATTATCATCCCCTTTGCCCTTCCAGTCTCTGACTTTTTTTTCCTTTCCTCATTCATCTTTCATCCTTTGATGGGACACTACCACAACTTTAATTATTCTTCTCCTCCAAAATTGAAAGGTTTGAAAGATGAATAATGTAACAGTACACAGAGCTTTATCTTTTGTTTTACTAACAGTTTGACCTTAAGATGATAATTTGTGTTAACTATGACCACCAACCCAAAGGGACTAAAACTAATTAAAATATAACCAAGTAAAAGAAAGTGCCAGAATAAATGAGTGATTTCTTAAATCCAAGGGAAAAAGGAATTTAGAAAAAGCAATTTTGATCTACAAAAACTTCTCTGCATTAATCATAGCTACATAATTTTTACACATCTGATTTAAGTTTAAATAGGAGACCAATCTAAATATTTCCACTATGTGAAAAAAAGATTTTACATATTTTAAAAAGACATATTTAAAAAATAATCTTATGATGTTTGAATTTACTAATAATTGAGTGTTTATTGCAAACCTTCGGTCCTATGCCCCTATGCTCCGTTCTATGGGAGGTTCTATGCTTCATTCCATGGGAGATTCAATGCACCGCTGTATGGGAGATTCTATGCCCCGTTTTATGGGACATTCTATGCACCGTTCTATGGGAGATTCTATGCCCTGGTCCATGGGAGATTCTATTGGAGATTCTATGGGAGGTTCTATGCCCCGTTCTATGGGAGATTCCATGCCCTGTTCTATAGGAGATTCTATGCCCAGTTCTATGGGAGATATTATGCCCAGTTCTATGCGAGATTCTGTGCCCCGTTCTATGGGAGATTCTATGCCCCGTTCTATGGGAGATCATATGGGAGTTTCTATGGGAGGTTCTATGGGAGTTTCTATTGGTGGATCTATGGGAGGTTCTGTGGGAGATTCAATGCCCCATTCAATTGGAGATTCTATGCCCCGTTCCATGGGAGGTTCTATGGGAGGTTCTATGGCCCCTTTCTATGGGAGATTCTATGCCCCCTTCTATTGGAGAATCTATGCCCTATTCCATGGGAGATTCTATTCCCCGTTCTATGGGAGTTTCTATGCCCTGTACTATGAGAGGTTCCATGTCGAGTTCTGTGAGAGATTCCATGACCCTTTCCATGGGATATTCTATGGGAAGTTCTATGGGAGGTTCTATGCCCATCTTCTATGGGAGATTCTATGCCCCTTTCTATGGGATATTCTAGGGCCCGTTCTATGGGAGGTTCTAAGCGTGGTTCTATGGAAGATTCTATGCCCTGTTCTATGGGACATCCTATTGGAGATTCTATGGGAGGTTATATGGGAGGTTCTATGGGAGATTACATGGGATATTCTATGGACTTTCTATGGGAACTTCTATGGAGGATTCTATGGGAGCTTCTATGGGAGTTTCTATGCCCTGTTCCATGGGAGATTCTACACCCCGTTCTACGGGACATTCCATTAGAGGTTTTATGGAGACCCTATGCCCCGTTCGATGGGAGGTTCTATGCCCCATTCTATGGGAGATTCAATGCCCCGTTCTATGGGAGATTCTGTGCCCAGTTCTATGGGAGATTCTATGCCCCAATCTATGGGACATTATATGGCCCGTTCCATGGGAGGTTCTATGTGTGTTTAAATAAGAGGTTCTATGGGTGGTTCTATAGGATGTTCTATGGGAGGTTAAATTGGAGGTTCTGTGGCAGGTTCTGTGGTAGATTTTACGCCCCGTTTTATGGGAGATTCAATGCCTTGTTCTATGGTAGGTTCTATGAGAGGTTCTATGCAAGATTCCATGGCTGGTTCTATGGGAGGTTCCATTGGAGGTTATATGGGAGGTTCTATGGTAGATTCTATGCCCCACTCTATGGGAGATTCTATGGGAGGTTCTATGGGAGATTCTATGCCCCATTCTATCTGATGTTCTATTGGAGGTATTATTAGAGGTTCTGTGGGAGGTTCTATGGGAGGTTCTAAGTGAAATGTTCAATTGGAGTTCTTCGGGAGGCTCTATTGGAGGTTCTATGTGATATTCTATGGGAGGTTCCATGGGAGATTCTATGGGATATTCTATGGGAGGTTGTATGGCAGTTTCTGTTGGAGACATTCTATGGGAGATTCTATGCCCCGTTGTATGGGAGATTCTATGCCCCATTCTATGGGAGATTCTATGGCCTGTTCTATGGGAGGTTCTATTGGTGGTTCTATGGGAGATTCTGTGGTAGGTTCTAATGAAGGTTCTATTGGAGGTTCTATCGGAGAGCCTATGGGATGTTCTGTGGTAGATTCTATGCCCCGTTCTATGGGATATTCAGTGCCATGGTCTATCTGAGGTTCTATGGGCAGTTCTATGGGAGATTATATGGGAGGTTCTATGGGATATTATATGGGAGGTTCTATGGGATATTATATGGGAGGTTCTATGCCCTGTTCTATGGGATATTTTATACCCCGTTATATGGTAGATTTCATGGGAGATTCCATAAGAGATTACATGCCTTGTTATATAGGAGATTCTATGCCCTGTTCTAGGGGAGGTTTTGATGAGAGGTTTTATGGAGATTGTATGCCCCATTCTATGGGAGGTTCTATAGCCCGTTCTCTGGGAGATTGTATGCCCCATTCTATGGGAGGTTCTATACCCCGTTCTATGGAAGATTCTATGCCCCGTTCTGTGGGAGATTCTAAGCCCCGTTCTATGGGAGATTCTATGGCCCTTTCTATGGGAGGTTTTATGCGTGGTTCTATGGGTAGTTCTATTGGAGGTTTTATGGGAGGTTCTATGGGAGGTACTATCGGAGGTTCTATGGGACATTCTATGGGTCATTCTATGGGAGATTCTATGGGGGGTTCTTTCAGATATTCTGTGGGAGGTTCTATGGCAGATTCTATGGGAGATTCTCTGGGAGGTTTTACGGGAGGTTCTATGCGAGATTCTCTGGGAGGTTCTATGGGAGGTTTTATGTCCCTTTCTATGGGAGATTCTACGCCCCGTTCTATGGGAGATTCTGTGAGAGGTTTTCTGGAGATCCTATGCCCCTTTCTATGTGAGGTTTTATGCCCTATTCTATGGGAGATTCTATGCCCCGTTCTATGGGAGATTCTATGCCAGATTCTACTGGATATTCTATGGGAGGTTCTATGGGATGGTCTTTGTGAGGTTCTGTGGGAAGTTCTAAGTGGGGTTCTATGGGAGGATCTATGAGACGTCCTGTGAGAGGTACTATGGGAGTTTCTATGGGAGGTTCTATGGAATATTGTATGGAAGGTTCTATGTGAGGTTCTATGGAAGATTCTATGGGAGGTTCTATCAGATATTATGTGAGAGCTTCTACGGGAGATTCTCTGGGAGATTCTCTGGGAGGTTCTATGGGAGGTTCTATGCCCCATTGTATGGGAGATTCTACGCCCCGTTCTACGATAGATTCTATGACTGGTTTTATAGAGAGCCTATGCACCGTTCTATGGGAGATTCTGTGAGAGGTTTTCTGGAGATCTTATGCCCCTTTCTATGTGAGATTTTATGCCCTGTTCTATGGGAGATTCTATGCCCCGTACTATGGGATATTCTATGCCCCATTCTATGGCAGATTCTATGCCCCATTCAAATGGAGATTCTATGCCTCGTTTAAATGGTGATTCTATGGACTGTTCTATGGGTGGTTCTACAGGTGATTCTATTGGAGGTTCTATGGAAGGTTCTAAGGTTGGTTCTATGGGAGATTCTATGGGAGGTTCTATGGGAGGTTCTACGGTAGATTCTGTTCCCTTGTTCTATGGGGGATTCTATGCCCTGTTCTATGGAATATTCTATGACCTGTTACATGGGATATTCTATGCCCCATTCTACAGGCGATTCTATGCCACATTCTATGGGAGATTCTACTGGAGATTCTATGCCCCGTTCTATGGGAGGTTCTATGGGTGGTTCTATTGGAGTTTCTATCGGAGGTTCTATGTTAGGATCTATGGGAGGTTCTATTGGAAGTTCTAAGGGAGGTTCTATGGTAGATTCTATACCCCATTCTATGGGAGATTGTGTGCCCTGTTCCATGGGACATTCTATGCCCTGTTCTATGGGTGATCCTCTGCCCCGTTCTATGGGAGATTCTATGCCACGTTCTATGGGATATTCTATGGGAGGTTCTATGAGAGGTTCTGTGGGAGGTTCTATGTGAGGTTCTATGGGATATTCTATGGGAGGTTCTATGAGAGGTTCTGTGGGAGGTTCTATGTGAGGTTCTATGGGATATTCTATGGGAGGTTCTACGGGAGATTCTATGGGATAGTCTATGGGAGGTTCTATGGCAGGTTTTATGCCACGGTCTATAGGAGATTCAATACCCCGTTCTATGGGAGGTTCTATGCCCTGTTGTATGGGAGATTCTATGCCCCATTCTATGGTGTATTCTATGGGAGATTCCATGGGAGATTCTATGCCCCGTTCTGCGTGAGATTCTATGCTCCATTCTATGTGAGATTCTATAAGTGGTTTTATGGAGATCCTATGCCCTGTACTATGGGAGGTTCTATGCTCTGTTCTTTCGGAGATTCAGTGCCCCGTTCTATGGGACAGTCTATGCCCGGTTCTATGAGAGATTCTATGCCCCGTTCTATTGGAGATTCTATGGCCCATTCTATGGAAGGTTCTATGTGTGGTTCTATGCGTAGTTTTATTGGAGGTTTTAAGGGAGATCCTATGGGAGGTACTATGGGAGGTTCTATGGGAGATTCTATGTTAGTTTCTATGGGATATTCTATGGGAGGTTCTATGGGGGATTCTGTGTCCTGTTCCATGGGAGATTTTATGACCTGTTCTATGGTAGATACTGTGCCCCATTCTATGGTAGATACTATGCCCCGTTCTATGGGACATTCTATGCCCCGTTCACTGGGCGATTCTATGGCCAGTTCTGTGGGAGGTTTTATGCCTTTTTCTATGTGTGGTTCCATGGGCGGTTCTACTGGAGGTTCTACAGGAGGTTTTATTGGAGGTTCTACAGGAGGTTCTATGGTAGGTTCTATGCCCCATACTATGGGGATTTCTATGCCACGTTCTATGGGAGATTTGATGCCCCGTTCACTGGGAGATTCTATGCTCTGGTCTATGGGAGTTTCTATGGCCCATTCTATGGGAGGTTCTATGCGTGGTTTTATGAGTGGATCTATGGGTCGTTCTACTGGCTGTTCTCTGGGAGGTTCTATGGAGGTTGTATGGGAGATTCTATGCCCCATTCTATGGGAGGTTCTATGCGAGGTTCTATGGAGATTCTATGGCGCGTTCTATGGGAGATTCTAAGTATGGTTCTTTGTGTGATTCTACAGGAGGTTCTGTTGGAGGTTCTATGGGAGGTTCTAAGGGACGTCCTATTGGAGGTTCTATGGGAAGTTCTATCGTACATTCTATGCCCCGTTCTATGTGAGATTCTATGCCCCATTCTATGGGATATTCTATGCCCCGGTCTATCGGAGATTCTTTTAGAGGTTTTATGGAGATCCTCTGCGCCATTCTATGGGTGATTCTATGAGAGGTTTTAGGGAGATCCTATGCCCCTTTCCATGGGAGGTTCTACACTCTGTTCTCTGGGAGATTCAATGCCCCGTTCTATGGGAGATTCTATGCACTGTTCTATGGGAGGTTCTATGCAAGTTTCTGTGGGAGATTCTATGGCCCGTTCTATAGGACGTTCTAAGTGTGGTTCTAAGGGTCATTCTACTGGAGGTTCTATGGAAGCTTCTATTGGAGACTTTATGGGAGATTCTATGGTAGGTTCTGTGGTAGGTTCTATGGGAAGTTGTATGACCCGTTCTATAGTAGATTCTATGCCCTGTCCTATGGGAGATCCTATGCCCCATTCTAGGGCATAGAATATGCCCTGTTCAATAGGAGATTCAATGCCCCGTTCTATGGGAGGTTCTATGGGAGGTTCTGAAGGAGGTTCTATGCGAGGTTCTATGAGAGGTTTTTTGGGAAATTCTATCTGAGGTTCTATGGGAGGTTCTATGAGAGGTTTTTTGGGAAATTCTATCTGAGGTTCTATGGGAGGTTCTATGGTATATTCTGTGGGAGGTTCTATGGGAGCTTCTATGGGAGATTCTATGGGAGATTCTATGGTAGGTTCTATCGGAGGTTCTATGCCCTGTTCTATAGAAGATTCTATGAGAGGGTTTATGGAGGTTCTTTGTGCAGTTCTATGGGTGATTCTACGAGAGGTTCGATGGGAGGTTCTATGCCCTGTTCAATGGGAGATTCTACGGCCCGTTCTAAGGGAGGTTCTATGCGTGGTGCTATGGGTTGTTCTATTGGTGGTTCTTTTGGAGGTTCTGTGGGAGGTTCTATGGGAGGTTCCATTGGAGGTTCTATGGGAGGTTCTATGGTAGATTCTATGCCCTGTTCTATGGGAGATTCAATGTCCCGTTCTATGGGAGATTCTATGGCCTGTTCTATGGGAGGTTCTATGCCTGGTTATATGGGAGGTTCTGTGGGTGGTCCTATTGGAGGTTCCACGGGAGGTTCTAATGTAGATTCTATGCCCCGTTCTATGGGAGATTCTATGCCCCGTTCTATGGGACATTCTATACCCCGTTCTATGAGAGATTCTATGCCTCCTTCTATGGGAGATTCTATGCCCCGTTCTATGGGAGATTCTATTTGAGATTCTATGGGAGATTGTATGGGAGGTTCTATGGGAGATTCTATGCCCCATTTTATGGGAGATTCTCTGCCCCGTTCTATGAGATATTCTATGCCTCGTTCTATGGGAGATTCTGTGCTCTGTTCTATCGGAGATTCTATTGGAGATTCTATGGGAGGTTCTATGGGATGTTCTATGGGAGCTTCTACGGGAGCTTCTGTGGGAGATTCTATGTTAGGTTCTATGGAAGGTTCTATGGGAGGTTCTATTGGAGGTTCTATGCCCCGTTCTGTGGGATATGCTATGCCCCATCTATGGTAGATTCTATGAGAGGGTTTATGGAGATTCTAAGCCCTGTTCTATGCGAGATTCAATGAGAGGTTTTATGGAGATCCTATGCCCAGTTTTATGGGAGGTTCTATGCCTCTTTCTATGGGAGATTCTATGCCTTATTCTCTGGGAGGTTTTATGCCCTGTTCTATGTGAGATTCAATGTCCTGTTCTATGGGATATTTTATGCCTGGTTCTATGGGAGATTCTATGGGCCTTTCTACGGGTGGTTCTATGATTGGTTATATTGGAGGTTCTAAGGGAGGTTCTATGGGAGGTTCTATGGGAGGTTATATGCGTGGTTCTATGGGTGGTTCTATGCATGGTTTTATTGGTGATTCTATGGGAGGTTCTATGGGAGGTTCTATTGGAGGTTCTGTGTCCCATTCTTTGGGAGATTCTATGCCCCATTCTATGGGAGGTCCTATGGGCACATATCAGGACATTAGTATTCTCCTCTGGAAACTGTCTGCCTACGGCCTAGACAGGTATACTCTTCTCTAGGTAAAGAACTGTTTGTAGGTCCGTGCCCAGCTGGTTGTGGTTAATGGGGTTAACTCCAGCGGGCATCACATTACAAGTGGTGTTCCCCAGGGATCGGTACTGGGGCCTATCTTGTTTAACATCTTTGTTGATGACTTGGATGAGGGGATTGAGCGTACCCTCAGTAAGCTTGCAGATGACAGCAAGTTGGGAGGTAGTGTCAATATGCCTGAGGGTAGGGTGGCCCTTCAGAGGGATCTGGATAGGCTGGACTGCTGGACTGAGGTGAATGGGATGATGTTTAACAAGCCCAGGTGCCAGGCTCTGTACTTTGGCCACAATAACCCCATGCAACGCTATGGGCTTGGGGCAGAGTGGCTAGAAGATTGTGAAGAGGAAAGGGACCTGGGAGTGTCAATCGATGCTCGGCTGAACATGAGCTGGCAGTGTGCCCAGGTGGCCAAGAAGGCCAATGGCATCCTGGCCTGTATTAGAAATAGTGTAGCCAGCAGGAGCAGGGAAGTGATCATCCCCCTGTACTTGGCTTTGGTGAGGCTGCACTTCAAATACTGTGTTCAGTTTTGTGTCCCTCACTACAAGAAGGACATCGAGGCCCTGGAGCGTGTCCAAAGAAGGGCAAAAAAACTGGTGAGGGGTCTGGAGAACAAGTCTTAGGAGGAGCAGCTGAGGGAGCTGGGGTTGTTTAGTTTGGAGAAGAGGAGGCTAAGAGGAGACCTCATTGCACTCTACAACTTCCTGAAGGGAGGTTGTGATGAGGAGGGGGTCGGCCTCTTCTCTCAGATAACTAATGATAGGACTCAAGAAAATGTCCTCAAGTTGCACCTGGGGAGATTTAGATCAGATATCAGGAAAAACTTTTTCTCTCAAAGAGTGGTCAGGCACTGGAACGGCCTGCCCAGGGAGATGGTGGAGTCACCATCCCTCTCAGTGTTCAAGAAGCACCTGGACAAGGTGCTACGAGATATGACATAGTAGCTTAGTGGGTAGTATTGGTGATAGGAGGACAGTTGGACTAGATGATCTTGTAGGTCCTTTCCAAACTTGTGTTTCTATGATTCTATAAATTCTCTAGATTGAAAATACACTGTTTAGCTGAAAGACAAAATCCCGTGTGTTTTTTTTTGTTTATTTGTTTGTTTTCCTCCCCAGGATCTAAACTAAGATTTAAGAACTTTTCTCTGAAGTCCCAAAATTCTGTTTCCTTGTAGTTATAAATCTCAGAGATTATGCATAATCTGAAAGGAGTAACAGATTCTATACCAAAGAACACCTCTCTCTAAGTTAAATCACAAAATGTTTGTTCAACAAAGCTACAGCAGCCAATTTTTACTGTTATTTTCAACACCCTCCAACCCCTGCCCAAACGCAGAATTCAAAATAAACACTTTTTTTTTTTTTTTAATTTATTTTTATTAGAACAGGGATTGTGGTCTGATTTTGTTCTCAGATTGCCTTTGCAATATTGAGCCTGCTACTTTACTTTTTAGGAAATCTACCTGTAAGACTATTTGAATTAAGTGTTCAAACATCTGAGTTGTTGAATGGCAAGTGCTGTCACCTCAACCAGAAATCTTGCTTTTCTATTTGTGTGTTGTACAAATTGTTTCTGATAGTTTTGAGTTGTGTTTTAGAAAACTAAGGCCTTTTTACACAATATTATATACAGTACACCGTGCACAAGCATGTAGCATCAAAGAAAAACTATATATTTTCACCCAGCTAACAGCAAGTCAGAAACAAAACAAACAAAGAAAACTTGGAGCATGATTCTTTTTAGAAGTTTAAGAATATAAATTAAAATACAAAGTTATTAAAGTACTATAATACCCTGTCATCTCCAAATCTTAGCTTATGTATTTTTATTTAGAACTGATTGAGTCTGACAAATATAATCCCATTCTTACATAATTATCTCCCTATAAATTATAATTTTATTTTAAATGGTAGACTGGAGAGTACTCAGTTCCTCACTAGAAAGAACAGGTACGTTTCTAAGTAAACAAAGACATCAAAAATTGAAAACATTCTTATGCTGTCTGCCAAAATTCTCTAAGTATGACACGATTTTTAGACATCATTCTATTGCAAAGACTGATAAAGTCTGTTATCAAACGTCATATACTTAAATATTTTAGGGCAATCTCAAAAATCTCTGACTAAAAATTAACTCTGACAGCTGTACAATACATCATTGAAGAAAGATTATGCATTGTAGTTCCCCATATTAATAAGATATTAAGGGAATCACTACCATTTTCTGAATATGCAGTTCTCACTATATCTAAATTAGATATTCCTATACTAGCCTTCAATGAGATTTAAAATTTATTCAAAAGTCAACAAAATTAACTCAGTACATGCCACTCTTTCTTCCATATCAGAAGTCTCAGGCTTCTACAAAACATCTACATCCTTCTTTTTTCTAATACCCTATGACCACAAAATTGGAAAAGGTATTTTGCAAATTATTTTCCTCTCTTTGCAGACCAAATTAATAAATAAATAAAAAGTTGAGGAGAAAGAAGACATACTGGGAGGCACAAAATCAGAAACAGAATAATGTACTTTTTATGCTCAACACTCAGTGTGTGGATAAATTCAAACACACTTCCAGGAAAAGTAAAATCCTAAGGTTAGGAAGGAAAAAAGTCAATATTATACCCAAGTGTTGATACAAAATACTGATACTCTAATACCTTATTTTCCAGAACCCACAAGATTTTGATTTGAGATCAGACTTCATAGACTTCCACTGTCTCTGGGTGACAGGAATAAGGATTTTCCCTTTGCAGCCCATAAATGTTGATAGTATTTTGTTAGCTTAAAAATAAAAACAAATCTAGTTTTGTCATGAAAAACATAGCAGTATATGTTAAGGATTATCCTGGTTTCTTTGTTAAATATATAAACATCGAATGGATTATAAGTAAATCAAGCATAGTAAATAAAATGTGACTCATCTACATAAATGATAAGTAGTTGCATATTTAAACATTTGCATTAAATACTTGTTTAATAACAAAATACTTTATCAACACTTGGAATTATAATATCGCATTCATTTCAGGTATTAAAAAATACATTGCTAAACCAGTTTGGCCTAAAAATATTTAGGGAAGCGAATTTTAGGGAATTGAATTTACCACTCACTTTATAAATAAGGAAATGTAATCGAAATATGAAGTTCTTAGAGACATAACAGAGAAATTCTGGTGAAGCTAGTGTCAAAACCTACATCCCTTACATCACCCCTGTGACTTAACCTGCAGACCATCTTTCCAGATGCATTTAATCCAGCCAATTGGTTATAGAGATGCAGAGAGGTGATTTACAGCATTCTTTAGACAACGAATTAACAGATCCAAAGCAGTATGTTCCTCTCCACAACAATTAGCTGCAGTGCACTCTTTACCAAGAATGCATTTCAGGACTAGAATGCCAAATAATATGGTAACTGAAATGGCATCTAGCAGGAAAAGTGCAGTCATGTAGCTATTACCATGCCAAATCTCTTACAGAATAGGAACAAATTACTTCAAACAAATTACTACACCAGGCAGGAGTTTCAAGCCTTTTTAGCTCTCCTGGTAAATCTTCACCTGACATTGAAGACAGCTGGCAGGGTTTTGTCACACACCTTTTAAGCCTCTCAGGAGGAAAGGATAACATTGTTGGCAGGAGCTTCTGACAAAACCATATTGGGTGGGATGATGCAGCTTTAAAGCTGGCATGCAATTTCCTTGCTGATCCTCCATGTCATAATAGCTTCTTAGCTCCACCCTGAATCCTTTTTTGAACCAGTAAATATCTCCTTAAGGAGAAAATATGCATCAAACACTACATATATATATTTTTTTTTTCTCTTGGGATATATTTCATGGGTGATGAGAGCTTAGTTAGTAAGATCCTGGTTTGAGCAAAGCTCATAAGCTTATGCTTAACTTTAATCATACAAACATTTACATTAAAATTTCAGAATAACTTGTACTTTATATTTAACACATGCTTGAGAGATTCACTAAGATCTCAAAGAAAAAGTGATGTTAATATAATTCTAAATGAATTCTAATTAATTAAAAATAAAAATGTATTTAAAAATAAATAATTATAAATGAAGAAAATTATCATCTGCAGCGTTAAATAGGGAATTCCATGAGAAACTACTGTACTGGATACATTCAGCAAACACTCAGAATACTGAAACTTTGCATTTTCTTTGTTGAAATTTCTGACTTAGCAAGTGAAAGCTTCAATTTTAGAATCATTTCCACACAATAAATATAGGATTGTGTGCACATTTACATGTATATGACACCAGATATTCATGTGCATCATGAATGTAGACTTTTATAATTTTGATTTGCAAGAAGGTATTCAGTTCTGTATTCACTATAAAGAGCTCAGGATCAGAAAAAACTGTACAGACTAATTTATACTGATTTTGCTGTGAAAAAGTAGGTTTAAATGCTATCAACAGACTGACTCTCAGCATCATAAATGGGGACAGCTATTCATGATCACATTTTCAGAATTAATTTTTTTTTTTTTTTGGTGGTTTTACTCAGGTGGGCAGCCGAGCTCCACCACAACTGCTCTCTCACTCCCCCTCCTCAAAGGGAAAGGGGAAGAAACTAGGATGGAAAGGGCTCCAGTGTTGAGGTAAAGACAGGGAGATCACTCAACAATTATCGTGACAGGCAAAACAGATGCAGAGTAGGGAGATTAGTAAAATGTATTGCCTATTACTAGCAAGCTAGAGAAGTGAGAGAAAAAGGAAAGAAACCAAAAACACCTTCCCCCCATACACCCTCTTTCACCTCCTCCACCCGAGTGGCGCAGGGGAACGGGGAATGGGGTCTGCGGTCACTCCCCGACGCTTTGTCTCCACCGCTCCTTCACGATCCCTCCCTGCTCCACGTGGGGTCCCTCCCATGGGATGCCGTCCTTCCCAAACTGAACCTGTGGGGGCTGCCCACAGGCAGCAGCTCTTCAGGAACTGCTCCCACACAGCTCCGTACCATGGGGTCCATCCATCCCCCAGGAGCAAACTGCTCCAGCACGGGTCCCCCACGGGTGGCAGTTCCGTTCCAGACCCCCTGCTCCTGCGTGGGCTCCTCTCCATGGGCTGCAGCTCCAGCCCCGGGGCCTGCTCCTGTGGGGGCTCTCCATGGCCCGCAGCCTCCTCCAGGCCACATCCACCTGCTCCACCAGGGACTCCTCCACGGGCTGCAGCATGGAGATCTGCTCCATGTGGGACCCATGGGCTGCAGGGGGACAGCCTGCTCCACCAGGGGCCTCTCCACAGGCCACAGGGGAAGTTGTGCTCCAGCACCTGGAGCACCTCCCCTTCCTTCTTCTTCACTGACTTTGGTGTCTGCAGGTATGTTTCTCACTCCTCGCTCCCTCAGCTGTTGTGTCACAGTTGTTATTTTTTTTTTCTTTTTTTTTTTTTTTTTTACCCTTTTTTAAATCTGCTCTCGCAGAGGCACAAACAACTTTACATATTGGCTAGGCTCTGAGCAGCAGCAGGTCCCTTCGTAGCCACCTGCAATTGGCCCTTATCTAACATGGGGCAGCTTCTGGAATCTTCTCACAGAGGCCACCTCATGCAGCCCCCCACTACCAAAAAATTACCATGTAAACCCACTACAAAATATTATAGCAGTTGTGAATCATTTTTCATGACAAGATTTAGAGTGTTGATGGGGATAATCAGTGCCCCTTTTTTATGTATATGTGCCCAGTTCCTATTGCACAGTTAGGACAAAATGTGCACATGAACCTCTGAGAGACAAACTGTTTGTCTCTTTCTATATACAACAGAACCTCATGCCTGTGTCTGAGCAAGTTAGTACTTAGAACTGTAATTCTGTAGTCTCATACTGATGTTCAATCAATGTATGCTAATGTACAAAGTACATAAATTTTCATAAGAGATAATGTGTATCTCCAAGGGTTCTTATAATTACATTAAGCCCATTTAAACCTCTGACTGCCGTGAAAATATTTTCTTTTAGCAGACTTCCACACAAAGCAACTTCCGGAAGCACATGAAGGTATTAATTCTCTTTTCAGTTTAATTAATGCACTCTTCAAAATAACTTAGAAACATTCTCAATAGAGGCAATTCCCCTATGGTTTTATCAGATATGTCTTCAACTTTTCTTAAATAAAAATAAACAAATAAATAAAAATAAAAATAAAAAATTATTTAACACTTATTTAAAGGTGCTTTAAAAATAGAAAAAGAAAAAAAAAAGCTTTATTTTTTTAACTTCCCTTTACCTTTTTCTGATACACTATAGTATACACAATATATATATATATATTTGGAACCCATTTTATTTGCAAGACTAATGACAAAATCCAGACAAAAAGATGAGTACGTCTTTTCCTTACACTGCTTTAAGAGGAAAATATATTGCTTGCGAGTCTGTTTCTGTTTCTGTAGATATGCAGCCTGACTATTTGAAGAGCTCAGTTAATCTTTATCCTGGGCTCCATTTACATCTTTTACAACCCTGGAAACATCCAACAGTTATAAAGACCCTGGGATACTGCTTGTCAGTACTGAATCCAACAGTAAAGAGATCTTTATACCTATACTTTAAGGTAGCTTGTATTTATTCCTCTAGAATAGGCAATAACCTTGTAGTTAGTGAAGATCTCACCTTCATAAATTCTTCACAACATCATTCTTGGCCATAAAAAATCATAAAAGTAGAGAGAAAACATTCAGATTTATGTTCTGATTCAGCACAAAAGTTTGAGGACTGAATTCGTTGTCAGGACTGCAGAAGCTCTGAGAGAAAAGTAGTGTTCAGTAGTCTTGAAAACTCGTTGAATAAACTTTCACCCCTCAGCTTATTATCACAGATCACACATATGCTTTCTTGTTTTCAGATATGTGTAGGTAAATAAAAAATAAACAGTGATACCAATACAGGAAAACTAACAAATTTCCAAAGAAAAAGAAGATTGGATGCTCAGCTGATGTACACTTTTAATGAGCAATAGGATCCAAGCCCAAGCACTTACCCGTTTAAATATTTTACTTTTACTTTTAGTTGATCAATTCACCTCTTAGCTCATGAATTAGGTTGATGTTACAGGTGAAACATTCCAGTGCTGCTAGTAGTGTATTATAAGCAATACTATGTCCAAATGAGCCATTACATGCTCTGATAAGTGTCTGGGATGACTCATTTGTCTCTACTATGTAGCTGCCCCTCAGAGGAAAACATTTCACACCAAAAAAAAAAAAAGTTAACTTTTTCCATTCAACTTGTTTAAAGCAATCTAAGACACATTCTTATATAGACAAGTAAAGCACTTAGTAAAAATCAGTTTTGATATAACATTAAAAATGGCATTATATTTGGGGTAGCCTTCATGTGTTCCTAGCAATGTATTAGAGAAGAAATTTGAAATGGTGTTTTGCTTTGGATAATCATATTTATGTGCAGTTGAAAAGTATTGGCTCAGACTTGCCATCACTCAGAAAAACAATTAAACTAGTTGACTTCAGCAGAACACCTGTTACCTCAGCAGTTGGTACCACTGAAGACTTTCAAGTTTTGCCTTTCCACATTAACTTTGGTTTGAAAGTGCAAGATACTGAAGGAATTGGAAATCCATATGGAAGGACAGTAACATAAAGAAAGTTTATGCTGAGGAAACTCTGGTGCTCTGTTTAACCTCAAGAATAAAAGGTGAAAGGAGTTCAAAGTGCAGTCTTTAATTACGATAGAAATAGCATGATAGAAAAGACAAAGTAAGAGCAGTACCACTAAAGGACGAGAGGCATGCAAGTTGCAGGAAGTGGGATTTCTTATGCATAGTAAGTATGCGTAAGTACTGGAACTGTCATCTACCTCGACTTCTGTAAGGCCTTTGACATGGTATATGTCAATGTATAGATCACAACAGGTTCTTTCAGGTACATGACAGAAGTCAGACACAGACACAGATTTCTAGGTTGGAAGAGACCTCAAGATCATCGAGTCCAACCTCCGACCTAACACTAAGTACTCCACTAAACCATATCGCTAAGCTCTACATCTAAACGTCTTTTAAAGACCTCCAGGGATGGTGACTCCACCACCTCCCTGGGCAGCCCGTTCCAATGCTTAATAACCCTTTCGGTAAAGAAGTACTTCCTAACATCCAACCTAAAACTCCCCTGGCGCAACTTTAGCCCATTCCCCCTCGTCCTGTCACCAGGCACGTGGGAGAACAGACCAACCCCCACCTCTCTACAGCCTCCTTTAAGGTAACTGTAGAGAGCGATAAGGTCGCCCCTGAGCCTCCTCTTCTCCAGGCTGAACAAGCGCAGCTACCTCAGCCGCTCCTCGTAAGACTTGTTCTCCAGACCCCTCACCAGCTTCGTTGCCCTTCTCTGGACTCGCTCGAGCACGTCCATGTCCTTCCTGTAGCGAGGGGCCCAAAACTGAACACAGTACTCAAGGTGCGGCCTCACCAGAGCCGAGTACAGGGGCACAATCACTTCCCTAGACCTGCTGGCCACGCTGCTTCTTATACAGGCCAGGATGCTGTTGGCCTTCTTGGCCACCAGAGCACACTGCTGGCTCATATTCAGCCGACTATCAACCAATACTCCCAGGTCCTTCTCGGCCAGGCAGCTTTCCAGCCACTCATCTCCCAGCCTGTAGCTCTGCTTGGGGTTGTTGCGCCCCAGGTGCAGGACCCGGCACTTGGCCTTGTTGAACTTCATACAGTTGGCCTCAGCCCATCGGTCCAGCCTATCCAGATCCTCCTGCAGAGCCTTGCTTCCCTCGAGCAGATCGACACACGCACTTCGCTTGGTGTCATCTGCAAACTTACTGAGGGTGCACTGGACGCCCTCATCCAGATCATCGATAAAGATATTAAAGATGACCGGCCCCAGTAACGAGCCCTAGGGGACACCATTAGTGACCAGCCTCCAACCAGATTTGACTCCATTCACCACAACTCTCTGGGCCCGGCTATCCAGCCAGTTTCTAACCCAGCAAAGCGTATGCCAGTCCAAGCCCCGAGCAGCCAGTTTCTTGAGCAGAATGTTGTGGGGAACGGTGTCAAAAGCCTTACTGAGGTCAAGGTAAACCACATCCACAGCCTTTCCCTCATCCACCAAGCGCGTCACTTTGTCATAGAAGGAGATCAGGTTCCTCAAGCAGGACCTGCCTTTCATAAACCCATGCTGACTGGGCCTGATCGCCTGCTTGCCCTGCAAGTGCCGCATGATGACCCTCAAGATAATCTGCTCCATGAGCTTTCCTGGCACTGAGGTCAAACTGACAGGCCTATAGTTCCCCGGGTGTGCCCTCCGGCCCTTCTTATAGATGGGCGTCACATTGGCTAGCCGCCAGTCAACTGGGACCTCCCCCGATAGCAAGGACTGCCGATAAATGATGGAAAGCGGCTCGGCCAGCTCCTCCGCCAGTTCTTTCAGTACCCTTGGGTGCATCCCATCCGGCCCCATCGACTTGCGCACATCCAAGCTCCGTAGCAGGTCGCCAACCATTTCCTCATGAATAGCGAAGGCCACATCCTGCTCCCCATTCCCTTCCACCAGCTCAGGGCACTGGGTAACCAAAGAACAACCGGTATTGCCGCTAAAGACTGAGGCAAAGGCGGCATTAAGCACCTCAGCCTTTTCCTCATCCTTAGTAACTAGGTTTCCCCTCGCATCCAGTAAAGGATGGAGATTCTCCTTAGTTCTCCGTTTCACGTTGATATATTTGTAAAAGGATTTTTTGTTGTCTTTAACGGCAGTAGCCAGGTTGAGCTCCAGATGAGCTTTGGCCTTTCTAATTTTGTCCCTGCACAGCCTCGCTACATCCTTGTAGTCCTCCTCAGTGGCCCGCCCTTTTTTCCAAAGATTATAAACCCTCTTTTTTCTGCTAAGCACAAGCCGCAACTCTCTGTTGAGCCAGGCCGGTCTTCTTCCATGCCGGCTCGTCTTTGGGCACGTGGGGATGGACCGCTCCTGTGCCGTTAAGATTTCCTTCTTGAGGAGCGCCCAGCCTTCCTGGACTCCTCTGCCCTTCAGAACCGCCTCCCAAGGGACTCGGCCAACCAGCGTCCTGAGCAGCTCAAAGTCAGCCCTCCGGAAGTCCAATACAGCAGTTTTACTGGTCCCCTTCCTGGCCTCGCCAAGAATAGAGAACTCTACCATTTCGTGTTCAGTCTGCCCAAGACAGCTTCCGACCACCACATCTCCCACCAGTCCTTCTCTGTTTGTGAAGAGAAGGTCTAGCGGGGCACCACCCCTGGTAGGTTCACTGACCAGCTGCGTCAGGAAGCTATCTCCCATGCTCTCCAGAAACCTCCTAGACTGCTTTCTCTGTGCCGTGTTGTGTTTCCAGGATATGTCCGGGAAGTTGAAGTCCCCCACGAGGACAAGCGCCGACAATTTTGCAACTTCTGTCAGTTGCCTATAAAACTCCTCATCCGTCTCCTCATCCTGGTTCGGCGGTCTATAACAGACCCCGACCAGGATGCTAGCCTTGCCGGCCTTTCCGCGGATCCTAACCCACAGGGATTCAACCTTATCATTCCCAGCCTGGAGTTCCACAACATCAAAAGATTCTCTAATGTAGAGAGCCACGCCACCACCCCCTCTGTGCTGCCTGTCCCTCCTGAAGAGCCGATAGCCAGGCATTGCAGCACTCCAGTCGTGGGAGCGGTCCCACCACATCCCCGTGATGGCAACCAAGTCATAGCCTGCCTGCTGCACCATGGCTTCCAGCTCCTCCTGTTTGTTACCCATGCTGCGTGCATTAGTGTAGATGCACTTCAGTTGGGCCATCGCCTTCTTCCCCAGCCTAGCCATTGTTTCCCCCAGCACAGCTCCAACAAGCCTTGTTTGAGCCCCGTCCCCCTTACCTAGTTTAAAGCGCTCTCTATGAGCCCCGCCAGCTCCTGGCCTAGGATCCGTTTTCCCCTTGGAGATAGGGACCCGTCTGGGGCCATCAGGCCGGGTGCTGAGTAAAGCTCCCCATGGCGAAAAAAAACAAAATTTCTGTGCTGGCACCAGCCTCTGAGCCACCTATTAACCACGTGAGCTTTCCGTGTCCTCTCCGTGCCTCTCCCTTCCCCCGTAGGGATAGACGAAAACACCACCTGCACTCCCGCTCCCTCCACCAATCGTCCCAGCCCCCTATAGTCCTGTTTGATAGCCTTGAGGCTTCTCTTTTCAACATCATCACTGCCAGCCTGGACTATCAAAAGCGGGTAATAGTCAGAGGGGCGAACCAGGTTTGGAAGCTTCCTGGTAACGTCTCTGACCCAGGGAGGCAGCAGACTTCCCTATGTGTGGGGTCAGGCCAACAAATAGGTCCCTCCGTTCCCCTGAGGAGGGAGTCGCCCACAACAATCACCCTTCTTTCTTTCTTGGTGGAGGCAGTCCTGAGGCGTGGAGTCAACTTCCTCACCTCAGGCATCCTCCTGGGTAGGCTTCCTACCTCGTCCTCACCCACCGATCTCTCAAGCTCCAGGGCCTCAAACCTATTGTTCAAGGGCACCTGGGAAGGCGGCGCCGGAAGGGGAGGGCATCTCCTGCGAGGTCGAGAAGGGACCTGTCTCCATTCCTCCTCAACTTGCAGGTCCCCTCCCTCTGCCCGATGGCGACAGGGCAGGGGGTCCACCCCCCTTTGGGGCATCTCACCCTGGTCCCTCTCCCTCCGGTCCTGCAGGGAGTTGCTCCACCAATCTCCCGCTCGCACTCCCTTGATATCCCTCAACCTCTGCACCTCCTCCTTGAGTTCCGCCACCATGCGGACCAGGTCGTCCACCTGCTCGCACCTCACGCAAGCAGTCTCTCTGCCACCCGCCGATGGCAGCAAGAGGCTCAGACACTCCCCGCATCCGGAGACCTGAACTGCCGCACGTTTGGACGGGCAGTCAGTCTGGGTGTGTACTGACTTCCTAGAGAAAGCACCGTGCCTGATGGAGACCATTGCAGCCCAGCTGACGGGAGAGTGCCGTTAGAGGAGTTGTCCCTATGGGCGGGTGTGAGCGCTCCGCCCTTCCTGCCCGCCCTTCCTGCCCGCCCTGCCTCGCTAACTGCCGCGTCACTCCCTCTTTGCCGGCCCTGTTCGCCGCGCTCCTGGTCGCTCGCGCTCCCTAAGGGCTGCCTTTGAACGGCCGGGGGGAGGAGCTGTCGCTGACGCTGCTGGCTCCGCCTACGCCTCGTCAGCCTCCCTCACGAGGGCTGCCGGTGACTGGCGGCTCCCTCACGTAGGCTCGATGCCCGAAAAATAGCCCTGCCTGTCCCGATCCCACACTCCGCTGCAGCACGCGTCTGCCCCGGAGCCGGTCGCCTCGGCAAGTCAATTACATGTAAGTAAAAAATAGGAAATGGCTGTGAAAAGTGTGGGTTGCAGTGTCAGTACTTTTTAACTGGACAGAGGTAATACCAAGAATACTAATGGTATTCATACCGACATCAAAATCAGGCCAAGTACAGTCAATATAAACAGCTGTACTAACAATCCTTTCTATTCATTAACACTGTTAAACCTGCAATGTAGTGGAAGCTACAAGAGAGCGTATGTAGTCCCCATTGAAGCAGAAAACAACAAATCCCATTAGTCCTGGACATTAGTCAGTTTTACTTCAGCTTCTAATCCCTAGTTTACCTTCTTGAATCATAAAAAATCACTGGTGGTTCCTGGGTTGGTTAGTAATCTTGCTAATTACAGTGTATGTTTACCAAGTTCTTTGTCAATTACAGTGAATTTAAGTTTATTAAGCAGGAGAAATCTAAGACTTCCACTGTGTCCTCTTTTACAAGAAGTTAAACTACTTCAGGTCTATTGTTGCTGGTGAAGAACATGGGGGCCTATGATCATGCGTAACATCTTCGCCCTATTCTCTGCCTCCCCCAGGCTGACAAGCTCTCATTTCTATGCTAAATTTGTCACAAAAAAAAAAAAAAAAAAGACAGTATAATTCAACATATCTTGTTTTTACAAAGTGATGAGTCTTTGCAGAAACCACCCTCATTAAATAGCTCTCTTTTGACCTCCTCAGCTGAGGAATCATTTCAGATGTTAAATCTGCAAATATTACTGTAGTTGGCATGGTGACTATAATTTGTTTTTTGATCAGAAATTTCTGCCTGTTTACCAAGCACTTGAGGGAGAACTTCCACATTATCAACAGGAGAAACACAAGGACCAAGCAACTTCCACTCTTAGATTAGCAGGATATAGAAAACAAATTTTCTGAACCCCAGGCTAGCAATCTGTGCAGCACGTCTGCATAAAATTTATCAAGGTGACAGTGGGATATAGAGTGAACAATATTGATATGAAAGTGAAATATGCTTGATATACTTACTCTTTGTGTCATTCACTTCAGAACAAAGTCTTGACAAATTTGTCATTATATCCAACTATGATACTCATAAGAAACAATGACGGTTCACTGTTCTGAGTATTTGATTACTGATAAAGCTTAAATCACAATAAGATGAAGAAGATACATATGTATATATTTCTTTTGCAAATGTGATGTGCATTAGAAAAAATATATTGGAATTCAAATTAAGCTTATATTTTCTGTGTACTATGACCTTGCCAGGAAATGTTCATATGCTGTGTATGCAGCTTTATTAACATGAGGCAGAAAGTCAGAATCTATGTCCCAAGTAAGTCAGACATAGTTTTATGTAGAAAATTTGTAGAAATTTTCTGTAGAAAAATTCTGTAGAAAATTTGCTTTCCAAAAAAAAAAAAAAAAAAAAAAAAAGGAAAGAAAGAAAGAAAGAAAAGTATTTCTAACCAAAGATTTCAACAGATTTCCACATTAAACTTCAGCACAGATGAGCATTTAAAACCCATCTTTAAAGAGAAAGGAAAGGCTTTGTTTTCCGTTTGTTTTTGTTATTGTTTTGGGTTAGGTTGGGTTGTTTTTTCCTGTATTCCTAGAGGTATAGCATTTAAAAACTCAAAGAAAGAACAAATTCTTTAAGTCTTTCAGCAAATGTAGAAAATGCAGAACAATTTGCAATAACAAAAGAAAAAATTACATGTTGTGTCAAAGAACAATTTGGAGGGAAGAGGAGTATTATGTCATGCCACTACTTCAAAGTTAAAAAATATAATTTCTAATTTTTCCTTCTAATCAACTCCTTGAATCCCTTCAGTTTGCTTTAGGCTATTTGGATATTGTTAGGACTGTGATATGTTTTGAGTAATATAAATCAACTATACGAAGCTAAGTTGTTTGTACTTCCTGTAATCTTTATTCACAACATTTTTTTTTTAATGAGATGAGCAATAGAATTCATAGATTAATCTGAAGGAAATCTTACTATATAATAAAATATAGTTTTACTTATGCAGGAATTTTCAATGGCATCAGAATTACAGACTATGACTAAAATCAAATTCTGATCAGGAACAATGTTATTGCAATTTTGAAAGTTATTTTAAGTTTTCTAACAGAAAATGTAGTCGTTCTGGAACAAAATAATCTTAAATATGGACTGAAGAAATATTATCTGTGAATCTGAAAAAATATTCATTTAAATATATCCATTAAACCTTTATATAGTCCATGGATATCACTTTGCAAAATAGTTATGAACTTCTTTGTTCAACAACCTAATATTTTGTTTCTTTTCTTTTTCCCCTGTAGCTTCTCTCCTCACAGAATATAGTTTTAATTAAAATGAAAAATTATCTCCATCATAAATTGAACACTTTTTGTATAATAAACATATATATGTAATATATATATATATACGTATTTACTTTTAGAAGTGAAAGAAACATATTTTCTAAGTATAAAATAATTTCTGTAAAGGCTGGGTGGTTTTCTCCTAAACAATTCAGGCAAAATACAAGGACAAATTTAATAAATAACTTACCATTTCATTTCCACAAAATTAACAATCACAGAGGTCATTCTAGAAGAATCGGTGGTTTAAAGAAAGGGTTTAATCTGATGTATTCAAGATTTATGTTAATTTCCTAGATCAAAATAAAAGTTCGTGATCATCTTACGAACACAACTTCAATATAGTGAGGTTTTATATTAACAGTGATAATAACAATTAAAACAAAATCTCAAAAACTTTAAAATGAAAAAGCAAACATTTTTGTCTTCTAATTTACTTATTATTCTTTGCAAATATTCAACTTTTGTAATGTTGTCTCTTCTCTACTATATACGACCAATACAGTCAAAAATTAACCTTTAGTTAGTTTGACTTTAGGAGTTTGATTCCTGATTATAGAAAGGAACTCTGCTTGGTCAAGTAGTAAGATTTTCTAAATGGACTTATGATTCAAAAGCCAGATAGAAGGAGGAAGAAAGGGAGGGAGGGGAAAGAGAGAGGAGAAGCAGGGGGGAGAGTGGAGGGAAAAAGAAAGGGAGAGAAAGAGTGAGAAAACAAAGAGAAAGTGAGAAAGTCAGAGAAAAAGAGAAAGGCGGGGAGAAACAGAGAAGGAAAGAAAGAAATAGCAGTAGCAATGCATGAAGTGGCATGTTTTTTTGAATGTACAATGTACCAAATTAAGTATAATAAATCTGTAACTATACAATAAATCTGTCTCCATGCCAGATTCGCAAATCCAGTTAGACTGTCCAGGTGAAGTAATTTCAATGGTAGTTTTTTCCTGATAACATTTGGAAGTTTTCCAAATCTATAATACAACATCAACATGAATTTGATTCAAAGTTCTTTGATTTCTGACATATCTTTAAGTATTAAAATCCACTGCTTACCTAAAGTGAAGAAAATGTTCCAAACAAAAGTTCGAGCAGGTGTTAAAAATAAAAATAGATGTTTTTGTCTTTCTGCATTAGTTCTATAGAAGGTTAGGTTCTTTAATGTCTAGAACCAGATATCAAGCAGAATTAGACTGTGCACATAATTTCTTTGTTCACAATACTTTGCTTAGCTTCATTTAAATTGAAAAAAAAAAAAAATCTTACTAAAGTGGTTACACGCTTCAGTTGTGATCTGTACCAGCTCATCCATACTTGATTCAGGCCAACAGAATTGAAACTTTAGATCAGTGTATAAGTGGTAAAAAGTTTATTTTGGAAAAACAAGCAAACAAACAAGAAGAAAAAAAAAACGTTAGTACTACAATTTAGAACAGGATTTCTCTCCCTTTGACTTGGCAGTCAATGCTATTCTCGAGATAACAGAAAACAGAGACTGCTTCCTGAGAATATCCCTAAGCAGCTTAGATCAATGCTCTTTTCTGGACCAAGCTCTAGCTCCTATTCTTATTCACATGAAACATTTTCTTTGTGTAGGCATGCCCAGTGCGCTGTGTTGCTGCAAACAAAAATTATATATATATATATATATATATATATATATATATATGTTTAAAGATATATAGCTTGAAAGTAACCTTTCCATGAAGTGGTTGTATGTGTTTCCCAAACTAATGAGCAATTTGTTTTAATAGCTACTTAATTATCACGTTTCTTTTTCAATAGAAATTTAATAACTCGCTGAATTAAACCATAATTAAGTAAGAAATTCTTTTCCAATGGTAATGTGTTTTCTTTCCTTCTCATTTCCTTTAATTATTTCTGATTTTTCCCCATCTCTTTCATGGCTTGATCTGGTATATATTCTCCTACTATTCATTGGACTTTAAGTATGTTTAAATACTAGTCTTCTGTAAAAATAAATAAATAAAGTTGAGGCTGGTAATTTAAACGTCTTTCTGCTTAATTGGGTAGCTAATGGAAAGAATTTGAATCAGAGCTGCACAACTATTGCAAGCACAGCTTTTGTACAGCTCTGCCAATTCAAATACATTTTGCTGGGCACTAGAATGTTGGTATGGCCAAATTAATTAGAAAATCAACTACTTAACAAGAGAAGTAAATTAAAATATCATTTATATCTCTGTGGAAGGGCAGACAAATAAAAACGTGCCTGTCTAGCTCCCCAGGCCCAGTAGACCTTGGGCTATTGACAGTTGGCACAGATTAAAGTAGCCTTCACATTCTTAGCTATTCAAATTTGTTGGATAATTTCCTACTAAGAATTATTAACATTAGAAGCTGGATGAGGAAAATTCCCCATTCTTCATGTTATTAAATTTTCTTAGTGCATGCTCATCATGAGTACACAGTTTCCAGGGATTATTTTAAAATAACAAATACAGTTCCTAGGGATAATTCTAAAATATTACACATTAATATTGGCATAATTTGTACAAACAGAACAAACATACTTTATATATTACTCAGATAGGATAGGTCTTCTAAGGACTGAGGAAGTCAGCTAAACTAATTATCTAATTCTATAGTAAAGCCACAAGGAGCCCCCAGTTTTGGGAAAAAAAAAAAAAAAAAAAAAAGGAAAAAAAAAAAGGAGCTGGGCAGAGAGAGAGATTAGTTTGAAAATTGGTGAAATTGCTCAATCATTTATGGTTTGAAGAGGATTGGGTGATTTCCTGGCTTATATATTCCTTATTTTTATTTGCTTAATTAGAATAAAATCCATTGGCAATTAATTGGAAAAGTCTAAAAAAGTCTAACAGACATTACATGCAATGATAGTAGCATATTCTGAGAACCACTGGGAGCATTCAGTTTTGAGTGTTGAGGTAGGCTGACATTGATCTTTACTTAATTTGGTGATGGTCTAAATGCAGTCAGTTAGAACCTGTTCTAGTCTTAAACAGGTGCTTAAAATGAGGCATTCGGTGTTTTAGAGACTAATCTGAATCTTTGCCTGTCAATTAACTATGAATGGTTGTTTCTTGCCAACTTGCAGTTGTCTGGCTACTAGCTGTTCAAGAAATAACCTTGTACTGAAGCTCCAGAGAAGCCAGGTAGCTGGACAGCTTTTTCTACATTTTTTAGGAAAAGCTAGTATGCATTGTAATCCTTGTTGCTAATGATATGCACAGATTAAATGTCAGTTAGACACAGTTAAAATCATGTTGCTGATGCTACAGAAACAATTTTTTTTTGCTAGCATTTGAGGAAAAGGAAAGCTATAGAGACCATTTAGTTAACTGGAATATTTCATTATCCACCTCATTAGACTTTGCAGGACATGGGAAAAAAAGATCAGGAGATTAGCCAATTACTTCTAGCTAAATAAGAAAAATGTATATGAAGTTCCATTGCAGTCTATGAAATCTGTTTCTATACCTAAAAAAGTTAAATTGGTAAGCAAGCATACATTTTTGATACTTATTGTAAAATTCACCATTGACAATGTTCACTAATACTTTTGCACAACCACTTACACTATGTACAAAGAAATTGAAGAATTTGTATAAATATTTTCAGAGCAGAATGGTGGCTGGTAAGGGCACTCTTCACAGATGAAATTATCACATACCAGAAAAAAAAAATTACAGAACAAAACAAACAACATAAAAACAACAACAAAAAGCACAGGCTTTAGAAACTCAAGCCGTGTTTGATTTTGCATGTACTCAAGGTGTCCTTTCGTTTCCTACTATGACCAAAAGTAGTTACAAATAACATGAGACTTATTGAAATGCTAATGTTGAAAAGTTCAGCAAATCACATTAGCTAGGCATATTACAGTATCAAAATGTGAATGGTGGTGAAGAACAGTCATACAGTTGACTGAAAAAAAAAATTACTCCCAATTCTCATAATGTTTTTCTTTTTTTTTTTTCCCTTTTTCTGGAATTGTCATCATTTCTCAGATGAAGATGTTTCCATTTCATTCCTTTTTCATAGCAAAAAGCCGTCATCATAAATCACTGCATATTGAGTGCCACAATTAGCACAATTAGCACATGATAGCTATGATCATGTATTGAAAGTAGAGCTGACTATAGTAATCTGCAATTTCTCTATCATCAATAAATAAAAGCATTGAATCATAGCAGAAGAATCCATGACACAGGAAATTCTCTATGTATAGAGATCCTTTTGAAGATATTGATACTTTTTAGTCAACTTCCACAGATCTATTAACAAAATGGGGCTTTTAAGCTATAGGTTGAAATCTGGTTTTCAGCAATTGATTTTTCATACCCTGAGAGAGGCTGGAAGATGCTCTACAGGTGAGCAGAGTACAACAGTTAAGCAGAGTACAGGTGAGCAGTTCGTGAATGAAAATCTGAAAATTCCTTTCTGTTCTGAAATTATTTTCATTCTGGTTGAGGTAATAAACCCTAACTATAAGAACATGAGAATGTAGTTAGGAAAGACAAAGCACATCCTCAGGGGGCACATACTGAAAACAATTTTACACTAAAATAATGACAAGATGGGATTCCATTTGTTTCATAAGTCTGGCTCTACTTGCTTCTTATTATCATCACCTAGAGAATATATGTTATTGAGATGGCTTCATTTATTATCAACTGATCTTGTTTTGATTAACCCTGCCTGAAGGAATTTGCTGCTTTTTTTTTTTTTTTAATTCCAGCTTCTTTAAAATAATAAATAAATAAATAAATCTTCAAATAGACTATTCTTATAGAGTCTTCCTAGGTCTCAATATAGGTCTGAGATATATCCCAGCTCTTCTCTCTCACTTTCTCTTCCAAAAATAAACTTGCTTTTTACAGAAGAAAAGTTTGAGTGTGAGAGCTGGAAGGAGTCACAATGAATTCCATCAAGTCCTGCTGTCCAGATGCTGAGGGCATCTGGACTTCAGGCTGCTTTTAGGAGTATGACTGTCATTCAGCCCCAAATTGTTCCTGGAAAATGGAAAGGAGACAGAAAATTAAATTTCTGCCCCATTTCAGTCAAAAATATAAACAAAATTCTCCAGTATCAGGTTCACATGGGACATGGAAAACACTGAAGTACTATAGGCTGAAATTGATTGGTTTTGTTTTCTGCATCAACTGTATATGCCCCTAAAACATACATTCTTTTATTTACTTAACATTCTTTCAGGAAAAAGTAGATCATGTTTTCAGCCAATAGAATCCTTAACTTAGAAACTGAGGACATGACAAGTGTATGTTTGCACGTTTTTCTACGATGCACGTGCATTCATACACAACTTTGGCTGTCTAAAACGTTGTCTTAGTAATATAAGCAGACAAAGAATAACACCTTGTTTCTTATTCTGTTGTTACTAATGGAGGTGAAGTTTGCCATTAAAAGGGTTTAAAATGCTTTATTTTATTTGTCATACAAATGGATTGGTGTTATTCTATTGTCTGTTGTTAGAAATATTTTACAATTGTCATGAGAAAATATTAGTCTTCTTCACTTGTGGTAGATTTTGTCGTAAGGATGGATTATTACAATTTTGTATGTGAGAGATTGTATGTAATCTATTTTTGTTCTCATTACCTTCTCATTCTTCTGACAAAAGCCATGATGGGTACTGAAAATTGCACAAAATTATTCCATTACCCTGACAGAGACTGTAAAATCACTAATTTTAAACTGTCTGTGAAATAACAGGTAGTTTGCTATTTTGAGCTGAATCGTTTATAATGTGGAAAATATAATATTATCACACTATTATTTTTGTAAACTATGATATGATTTAATAGGTATTGTTGTGTAGATACACAACACTAAACTGGCACAAAATGTTTATTTAAAGCAAAAAAAAAAGATTTTGTAAAAATCATTACTTATCAGTAAACTGAAATTAAAACTGAACAGAGTCTGAAAATCCACATTAACATAAATACAAGCAGAGAAAACAATAGGAGAAACTATAACAGTTATTGCTGCGGTGTTCAAAAGCATGGAGCTTTTATCACAATGTTGAATCTTCTTTTAACAATTCAAAAGCAAGTTGCTTTCTTCTCTACCACATTTTACCATTGCAGAATATTTGCCATAAAGTAATGTACTCATGCCTTAGTTAGATCTAAAATAAAGTGGGAAAATATCATGGTAATTTAAGCCAAGCATCTCTTTCATTTTAAAGGAAAGGTCTTAAGGTCATGCAGATGCTCACATATAACTATTAGTGGTTGTAGCATTTTCTTCTTACAGAATCACAGAATTACAACAGTGTATACCTTGGAGGGGACCTCTTGAAAACATCTAGCCCAAACACCCCTGCTCAAGCAGGGTGAGTTAAAGCAGGTTGTGGACTGTGCTGTTTCGAAACCTGTGGCTGACTAAAATTCATGACACTACTCTCTGACTTCCCTTCCTCAACTGAGCATGGAAAGAAAATACAATGGAAAATGATTTAAGGGCTGAGATATTAGAGCAGTGAGAAACTAAAAGCAAACCAAAACCACCTTCCCCTTCCATCCAACCTGTCATACCTTCTCCCCTGAAGTGGTGCAGAGGAATGGGGGCTGCAGTCAGTCCATAAAACTTCATCTCCGTCACTACTTCATGGTCATTCTCTGCCCCTGCTCCAGCTTGGGATCCCTCACACTAGCTGCTGTCCTTCTGAACTAACCCTACATGGACTTCCCCCAGGCTGCCGTTCTTCAAGAACTGCTCTAATATGGGCCCCTACCATGGAGTCCTTCAGGAGTGGATTGCTCTAGCATGGGATGTTTTGCACAATTTGTTAATTCATCAAGGATATACTTCACAAGAAGAGAATAATAGCTTGATAGACCAACACTAGAAATGTGTTCTAGCTATAGGATACAAGAAGAAAGAACAAATCTATTTGCAAAACTTATGACAGAGAATGAGAGAAGGGATATGGAATGAAAAAGTCAAATCTGGTACCACTGATGAAAAGCAGGGAAATAAGATACCAGATGAAATCCCATTAGATGAGTGGAGCAGAACTGTCTGAAGCTGAAGAGTTTAGAGACAGGGAGAAATGGTAGTTAAATAATACATTCAAAGGGAGTTGAATGGCCACGAGGAACTTCTTTAGTTTTTCTATCTCCCAGTGACCAGACATCCTTAAAAAGGTAGATACATGTTCCCTTGATCTTTGGAGGCTTTGCAAGCATCAACCATTAAATAAATAATAAAGTTAAGAAATAACTGTAAATATAGGAATGGGAAAGATATTCATTAGTAGCATCATGGACTACAGTCTACTTATTTGTTTAATATTTTTTTTTCTAAAATGAATTGTTCTCCTTAAACGCACTGTCACTATTCTTTGCTAATTCCATGGTGAAAATCATTTAAAAGCAATATTATACTTGATTGAATGGATGAAGCTGCAATCTTTTCAGTTCTTTCCTATTTTAACCAACTTTTTCTCTGTGTTCAGATTAAAAGTAAAAATTTATTTTTACCTAATACAAATTCTATATCACTGCTTCTTTTGCAGTAGCTGTACTCTTCAGAGATTCTTTTCAAGAAGTAAAGTTAACAAAGTATTTGAAAATCTGAAAATAATCACAGAAACAGAGTGATGTGTAGATTTTGAATTTAAATGAGAAGCACTCTGTGGCATATTCGAAAGTTGTCTTACGGAATAAGTAAGTAGTTCCATACATTTACATTGTTTAAATGTCAATGGCCATTGCCATATCTCTTTTAAAGTTTTTTTGTTTGTTTCTTTGTTGGTGGTTTGTTTGGGTTTTTTTGGTTGATTGGTTGGCTGGTGATTTTTATTTATTTATTTATTTCTGTAATGAAATAATGATGAAAGTAATTTTCATCTAATTTTTTATGGGTTTTAAAAAAATCAAATTAAAAAGTGTACCTGAAAAAAAAAAATTCAGAAGTTTAGGATACAAAAGATAACTGAAATGAAATTAGTTTATAAATGGTTAATAAGTTCTTTGATTAGAATTAATTTTACCAACACTGAAAGAACATATTACTTGTTATTTAATTACCATTTTATAATATTTTCAGTAATATTCCAAAAGTAAATAAAAATTGTTTTTCTGCCTATAGTTACACTTAAAAGTTCAAGTTTCAATAATATTTTTACAGGTTTGGTTCAATTACTTATTCCATTCTTACCCTGACATTTTCCATGATAGCTGTTGGCCCAGCAAAGCATATTTTCCTTATTTGGAAGAAACTGGTTAAATTAATTTTAAGTCATTAGACTGTAAAGAAAAAATAATGTATTTTCTAGTTATAAAAGTCTGTAATGTTTGGCTTTAAGCCTGCATGGTAAATTGTGCGAGGAACCTACAACTAGACAATAGTACTATGTTCTGCTTAGAGGCTTTGAAAAATGGTTTCAGATGCACACTTCATAAAGCTCAACCTTGTAGATATCACTGAAATTTAAAGAAAACATTCATTTGAGAAAAATGGGAACAAAATTAGCATTTTTATAGTCATTACAGCTTGAAGAGGAACTAAGATCTTCTACATGTGTATTTTTAATTTACTTTAATTTCCTACTCCAGTGGTTTTGATTTTATGTCTGATTTTCACATCTGGTCCATGAAAATGTTTTACTTATTTTCTACTGTCTTCAAATGTAGTATTTGTATTTTCAAACCAAGTTTTAGGTGTTTGTGTCAAGATAAAGAATGTTTGTTTCTAGAATATTCAAGAAGAACATTCAAGATAGATGTATATGAATGCATCTCAAAAAAATCTCTCCCCCCCACCCCCTTTTTTTTTTAATATGTCTAAACCTATATATACATATATATAATATTGTTCTACCTGCACAGGTAGTTTAAGCTGACATTGACTATAATGTAAATTGATAATGTGTAAGAATAAAGAATGGGTGCATTTTGTTTTGACGTCATCATGAAAATTCTTTCCTTCTTTTCCTTTTTTCTAATTCCTTCTTGTTTTGTTGTTGTTGTTGTTGTTACTGTTGTTTGTTGTTGGTGGTGGTGGTGGTGGTTGTTTGTTTTTGAGTTTTCCAGCAGTTTCTGATTCACTCTTTTCTTCCTTACATTCTACCTCTGCCACAATTTGCATCCCAGCTCCAGTACAGGCTTCTCCCAGCAGCAATCAGAAAGTATTGGGACCATAAAGATCAAAAGCAAGGATGTTGCACAGCCCACCACACCCACCTTTTATTTTAATGGAATTGAGCCAATACCCTAAGTGTAGCTTATAGTACAGTGTGGAGGTGCTCAAACACTCCCAGTTCAGAAACAGTAGACTAACAAAATGGCTTCTCTATGTCAGACCAAAAGTGTTTTAACCCTTTCTCCTGTTTTTGAGAAAATAAGAGATATGGAGGGAAAAGCTAAAGAAAAGGTCAAGTGGGTAAGGTTATTGTCTCAAGCTGCCTTCCACGTTACTAGCAAACCTCAATCAAGAGATTTCTCAGCAAGACCAGACAGTGATGGTCATATTGTGCAAGCCCAGTGAATCAGGCTATTCCGGACCCTGGGTTCCATCTGATTTTTTTGCAACCTCCAAGGAAGTTTAAAGTCTGGTGAAACTGTTTCACAGGCTGTTTTCATAATGTTTGAATGAGACAAATTTTGTGTAGAGGACATGCATCTTTAAGTCTTATGTTTAAAAGTAACAGCTTACCTACTACTTTCCCCAACCCTCACCCCCACAATATTTTGGATTGAGCCAGGTGGGTTCTTTTGATTGTTGTTTTTACATATACATGAGAGAGGGAAGCCAGAGTCCTTCCATCGCAATCACTTTTTTTTTTTTTTTTTTTTTGAATATAAACCCTAATTCGAAGCTCTTATTGTGTTATTAAAATATGTTACATACTAAATAATTATTATTCCTGCCAAATTAAACATTTTCATATTTGTGTGCTATTTAATAGATTCTACGGTATGGGTAGAAAGGAAAAGGAGCAGGCAAACTTTCCTTTTGTCAAGACTGTTGCGGTTTAACCCCAACAGGTAGCTAAGTGCCACATAGCTGTTTCCTTACACCCCACAGGTGGGATGGGGGAGAGAATTGAAAAGGTAAATGTGCAAGAAGTCATGGACTGAGATAAAGACAGTTTACTAGGTAAAGCAAAAGCAGTGTACACAAGCAAAGCAAAGCAAAACAAGGAATTCACTTGCTGCTTCCCAGTAGCAGGCAGATGTTCAACTACCTCCAGGAAAGGAAGGGTCGTCACTCCAAACTGTTTTTGGGAAGACAAACATCATCACTCTGAATGTGTCATGCCATCCCACCTCCCTGTACCATCACCCACAAGCCTCCTTCTTTACCTCAGCTTGTATTGCTGAGCATGGTGTCATATGGTAAGGTACATCCCTTCGGCCAGTTTGGGTCAGGTGTCTTTGTTCTGTCCCCTTCCCGCTCCTTGTGCATCTCCAGCCACCTCACTGAGAGGGCAACAGGAGAAGCTGGAGAGCCTTGGCTTTGCGTAAGCACTGTTCTGCAACAACTAAAAATATCTGAATAATATCACCACTATTTTCATCAAAAATCAAAAATACAGCATTACACAAGCATTTACAAAGAAAATTAACTTTATCCCAGCCAAAACTCTGACAAAGACAAATAGCAAAACTGAAAAGCACCTTACTCCTGGTTCATGTACTCTTTGGGTCCTTATATTAGGCAGGATGTAATTTTCCTTTGATCATGTGATGTAGACTCCTGTAAATAAGTTTCTGAATCTGAGTGTCAAAAAAGGCATTATACTAATGACTGAGTACTGGAGCTCAGAAATATTTTTTCTCTGTAACTATAGGCTTTTTTTTTTTTTTTTCTTCTATGCATTTTCACATTTGTCTTTTATATGATAGCTATCTCTGAATTTAAATAAACTGTTACAATTCTTCCCCAGAGGAAACATGAACTTGCAGAGCAAAGTGCTGGCTCCAATATCTATACTTCTACGTCCAGTTTTAATAAAGTGAATATTTAGCTTCAATAAATATTCATTTAATATGTGTTTAGCATTCCGGAAAAGTAATTTCAGGCAAAAAATAATAGAGCTCTATAAAAAAATGTTAAACGGGATTAAGATACTTGGTACAGGAATGGTTACTAACAAATGTGATTTGTCTAATCTGCACATTTGATTTATAGATGGATAAATCAAATGTAAGAGAGTGTGGTGAACTAAAATGAATAAGTAAGCACTCCAGTCTCTATTCATGTCTGACTTCATGGCCTCTATTTATTTAGGAGGCTATATCAGAGAACCTGAAGTTGTTTCTTAATCTTAAAATGTGTGGCTATAATATACATGTTTGATGGATTGCAGATTTGATGGTTTGCACAGGGGGAAACTATTTGCATTCAAGTGGGAGGTTTACAGTGTGTGTTCCTGAATCAACAAGTAAAGCTTTCATACTCCTGTGCCTGAAACACCTTCTTCCTTTGTGAACAGCTGAACTGACTCCTGCATGTCAACATACAGGAACTCCCACACTGTCTGTAATAGACAAAGAGCCTATAAGTCAGGGCTCCTTTGTAAAAATGGACTGAAAATATTTCAGTCCATGTGTAAGGATCCCTTACTATTGTTGTAAGAGATAACGTGAGCATGTCCTCTCTGATTTCTCCTTCTTCCCTCTCCCCCTCCAATGCAGAAAATGCAGACCTAAAATTCTAGTAAATATGTATGTAACATCTGTCATTTTTTGGATGATCATTTTCTATTAACATCTTTGGAACAGTAGAGAACAGTGTTAAAACTTTATTTAAAAGAAAAAAAGAAAAAAAGAAAAAAAGAAAAAAAAAGAAAAAAAAAGAGGAAAGTTAATTTTCCTAATACAGTGACTCTCAGAACAGACTATGGAGGAAAAAATAAATACATACTGTTTTCTATCCCCTATTACTGCAGAAGTAAAAAGGTTGATATAAGATATGAGACCCCTCAGATCACAGAGTTAGAATTAGAGTTAGAAGCTCAGATAAAAGAAAGAGAGAGAGAGAGACTTTCTGACCACATCTAAACTGAGTGATCCAGATACAAATGCATACTCTTGACTTCAGATATATACCATGCCATATCTTTATTTCATGATGAGAACATCAAGACATTTTAAGGTATACACAAGGTCGTCAGTTTAATTGCAATTGCAGTGTAATCCCTCTAGTAATGATTTGTGTATAAAACAGACTTGGTGAAAACACTATCATCTTAACCTTTTACATGATAAAGAAGGAAAAATGTACAGTAATTAGAAAGAAATCTTTTTCTGATGTAAGATGTAGGTAAAAATTCTGTGGGCAGAGACTGATTTTATAACGTTTGCAGGTAGGAAAGGAAGAGAAAGCTCTATGAAGAAGCAAATGATCAGCACTGTAATAGAAAAGATGCAGGAGGTAACTGATACCGTACTTAATATTTCCAATTGTGTTTCCAGTTCTGAGCACTCAGAATTTGACACAGGATATGAAAAAGGGAGCATAAGTAGACAGAATAGGCACATTGATGGAGAAAAAAAGGATTTTATGAAAAGTGAAGGGAGCTGATACCCAAGTGATATTCTTCTTTGTCTTGCCGGTGATAGGGGTCAAGGCAGAAATTGACATACGTGCAGGTCAGCATCTTGCTTTGTGGATAGCACTGTCGCCAGGGCTTTAGTTTCTATGATAATGTGACATTCTTTGATGAATACAGTGTACTGTATTCAGAAATGGGATCCACCTATCTAGAACAGACAGAAGAACCTGTCATCAGACAGACTGACTGAATCATTCTTTAAACTAAAAGACTTGAGGAGTAGTGACCAAAGCTGTGACACTTGCATATTTATAAGCAATAAGGTTGATGAGTGCATCTACCAGAGTAGTGATGAATGCTCCCCAGACCTCTCCAAAGACAAGAACCCTAAGACCAGCCTCCTCAAGTATACACACATAATCTGGGCAAACAGGAGGAAATGAAGCCACATACTCAGTTGTAGTTACAATGTTAGAGGAATCACAGAAACTTGCTGGGAAAACTCACATGAATGGGAAGCTACAAGAACTTTCAGAATGATAGGAAGGGAAGAAGAAGAGGTAGAGTTGCAATTTATAGAAAAGAAAAATCTGAGTGTATGGAGATGAGCTATGGAGACTACAAAATCTTTATCAAAGGCCTTTGAATCAAGATTAGTGAGATCTTATGTTAGGCATCTGTTGCTAACCTCACAATCAGGATGATGAGGCTGATGAAACCTTATTTTGGCTGCTCAGGGAAGTCTTGGGCCAACAGAAATTGATCCTCACAGGTGACTTCTATAACCTGGACATTTGTTAGGAAAAGAGCACAGTGAATGCTTGTGACAGGTTGCCAGCCTGAGTCAAACCATTGATCACCACACACTGAGCGCAGCCTGTCAGCTAATTTCCTACTCGTATCACAGAACACCCATCCAGTTTGTATATTACCAATTTGTCTAGGAGGATGCTGTCAGTACCAGCATCAAAAACATTGCTGAAGTCCAGGTAAGCAATATTCACTGCTCCCCTCATATCACAGAAAATGGCCAGAAAGATTTCCAACTCAAAGTATTACTGCAGAAGTTTCTTGGAAATGTGAGGCGTATATAGTCCATTTGCATGGGATTTTTTGTTTGTTTGCTGCTCTTTCATTTTGTTTTCTTTACTTTAGTTGCCTGCTTCTTTTTGTTCTAATAGTGTATATATATATATATTTAATTTATATGTTTGGTACGTTTGAATGGGTAAAAGGGTACTATTTGTTTACTGGTTTGGTGGATGAAAGTCCCAGGTAGGTCTATATTGCAAAGAGGATCATAGTGCAAAATGCTCAAACTCTGGCTTGCTCCAAAACAGGTAACAATAGATCCAATTAGCTTTTTTCTTTCTTTTTTTTTTTTTTTTTCTTTTTATCTTTTTTTTTTTACTTTTTTTTTTTGTTTTTCTTCCTC